>NC_056741.1:318792643-318815143 GCF_019279795.1 Protopterus annectens
GGACTTGCCGAGTCCAATTATGGTGTCTGGCAAAAAAAAAAGCAAGTACTAGAAAATGGAAATTAAAGTTTAAACCAACCGTACTAGACGTAGTAAATCTAGTAGCACAGACAAACAACTGGAACTGGGATCTTTACAAAAGGTTAGGCGTAAATTACATAGGAAAAATGGGAACTGTAGCAACAATGTATATATGCAGAGGAAGAATGAAGTTTAAAAGAAGGCAGAACTTGAATGAGCTATGTAATATCTGACTGAATGACTGGAGAGATCAGGGATTTATAATGTTTGCAACTAAAATTATGTGAATCTGGTTCATTTTCATATAGAAATGCATGATTGTCCAGCGTGATAATTCAATAAGGATGTCTTGTTTATTAAGCAAAAAAAAAATAAGATTGCGGTTTACCTTGAAAATGATGCTAATGTAAAACTGCAAAGCCCAGCTTCAAATTCATGTCATTTTTCAATTCGACTGTCCAAAGGAAAAAAAAAGGGGGGCTATTTTGCAAATACCAAGGCCAGATTTCTAAAAACTCAGTATCTTACAAAAGTTGTACCAAACATATCAAGATAGCTATGCCTCGCAAAAGTTGTTGCAGCAAGACAGCCTAGAAATGGGGCTGTGAACAAAACTAAGAATTTTGAAAGGGTGTTGGACAAATTGCGATACATCTGCAATAGACACTCAAAAGTGAGGTCATATATGTGGTAGATATTACACATGAATTTCCATTTTAAGTGAAAAAAGTATTTAAAACTTATCAAAATCCAAACCTCTGAAATATTTGGTTCAATTAATTGTTGCATCTTTTTATTTTTGTGTTCAGCACTCTTATGATGCAATTTTAAAGATGCTTTTCAAATGTTTTTCATTAATCGACCCAGAGAAAAATCACCACACAGTTTCACTTTACCATTAAAAACTTCTGAAGTGTCATTTTGTCTGAAAAATTCCATTTAAGTAAGTGGAACAAAAATCTTTTCAGTAAATTGTTCTAACCACATAGTACTCGGTTTTGCTGTGTTTTCCATTACTCAACTATATCAAATACCAGTTGTGAAACCATTCAGAAAGTCTTGGAGAAAAAAAAAAATCTTACAATCTTGGACACTCCAAAACTGAAATACTATAATTCTAATATTGCAATCCTACAAGAAGCAAGCCAGCTGGCTATTACAGATGCACAAGGAAGCTAAGCTCAAACAGAACAGAAAATACTAGCAACAGTATATACATGTTAGAAATTTATTTATTCCAGTTTGGTGACCGGGAAGGTCCACTGGGCTCAAGAGCCCGTTTTCAGTGGAGGCCCGGGGAGAAAAGCTCCACAATACAATGTTACATCACATAATGAAAATACAAGTAAAAAATACAAATAAAAAATACAAAGAAAAATTATTTGAATTACAGTCAAAATGGGTGGAATTTCCACAAACAGCTGGTAAAAATGCAGTCAAGTATTAGTCATTCAATTAAGCAACTAAGATGTTAAAGAAATTGTCCTGGAGTATGAGAGGCATAAAGTATAAGGTTGGATGTAGATATTAGTTATATTAACAATGTATGACTAAGAGAAATTAGAAGGGTATGAAGGTTATCCAGGAGAGAAGGAAGAGGGGAGCTTGGAAGGTATAGAATGAAGAGTGCAGTTACATTTTCTGCGAGTATGCAGGTAGGAGTGGAGTTGAGTTTTGAAGGAGTGTAGGTTGTCACAGGTCCTCAGTGTAGAGGGCAGGGCATTCCATTTTTTAGCTAGGGAAAAGGAGAGTAGAAGATGGGTGCTTCGGTTTGTGGACGGAAATAAGGTTTTGGGGGTCTGGGGGGGTATATGGTTGAAGAATACTGGATAGTGCGGGGCAGCTGGTGGGCTGAAATATTAATTTGTGGGCTGAGACAATTTGGAGGTAGTCTAGTTGATTGGAGGAATTCAAGCCAATTTAAAGTTTGTAGGGAGGTGCAGTGATGAGAGAGGGAATTTGCCTTGGTGGCAAATTTGGAGATTTTATTGTAGCATACTTCCAGTTTGGAGGTTAAGGCGGAAGATAGATTCGTAAGCATGTAAGCAGAGGAGCACCATATAGAAGAGATGGGAGGTGATATGTAGTGGCCAAGGCTAGTAGAGGGGAAGAGGAACTGATCATTTTTGTACAGTAGGCAGAGTTTTATGTGGGTTTTCTTAATGTGAAGTTGGATGTGGGTAATTAATTTTAAGTGTTCATCGATGGTGACCCCTAGGAGTTTGGCAGAGGGAACTATGTCAATGATGGAGTTGTTAAGGCTTGAAATTTGAAATGAGTTTTTTCCAGTGGGGGTGGATTTAGAGCGAGTGAATAGAAGAATCTTAGTTTTGTTAGCGTTAAGTTTGAGGTGGTTTTGGTGCATCCATTTTTCAGTGGTAGCGAAGGCGGTTTGAGTTAGAGACTGGAGTTCTGTAAGGTTGGAGGCATAGCAGATCAAAGTTGAGTCGTCTGCGTATTGGACAATTTTGGTATTGGGAATAACTTTGTGGAAATTAACGAAGATGTTAAGTAGCAGAGAGCCAAGTATGGAACCTTGGGGAACTCCTGTGGGGGTGGGAAGGAAGCTGGAGGAGGCTTGGTCCTATTTCACGGCTTGGGACCTGTCTGAAAGTTAGCTGGAAAACCGGGATAGAGTTTTTGGGGAGATGTTGAGGTTAGATAGATGGTTTAATAGATGGGAGTGGGAGATGGTATTGAAAGCTTTAGATAAATCTAATAGAAAAGATGAAACTAAGTTAGAGTCTTGAGCTGAATTGACAAGAGTGTAAAAAGGAGAGAAGGGCTGTGTTGGTATTTTGTCCAGGGCGGAAGCTGTGTTGGGTAGGAGAGAGCAGCTGGTATTTGGTTAGGAATGGCATGAGCTGCAGGTGTATGCATTTTTCAAGAATTTTAGAGATGGGTGAGAGGATGGTTATGGGTGGAAGTTGGAGAAGTAACAGTTTTTGCCACCTTTGTGGAGTGGAAGAATAAAAGCAGAGTGACATAGTTTGGGTACATAGGACTCTAGTAGTGATCTATTTATCAGGATGCTGATAGGGAGAGCAATACTGTCGGAGGCTATTTTTAAGGAGGAGGAGGGGATATTGTCAAGGGCATTGGTGCAAGGTTTGAGTTTGGAGAGAAGTTTTTTTATAAGGTAGGTGGATACAGGTTTTAAGTTCAAAGATAGGGGTGAGGGAGGCGAGGAGGAGGAAACTTGGGCAGAGGGGGGTGGGGGATGTTGTTGGGGAAGGTTTTGTTTAGCTGAGCAATAGAAGAGGTGAAGAAGGTATTGAATAGTTCAGCAATTTCTTGGTCAGATTTGCTAGCAGAGGTTGTTTATTGTACCAAGCTTAAGAAGAGAGTTAATAGAATTCCAGAATTGTTTGGGGTTTTTTGTATGATTTATTTGTAAATGGTTGTAGTAGGATTTTTATCTATTATGATTTGTTTTTTGGCTAGGTTTTGTAGCTGTTTGTATGTACGTAAGAATACAGGTCGTTTATGATGGAGATAGCTTTTCCAAGATTTATCTCTTTGTTGCATACTTTTCTTGGTTTCTTTAGTAAGCCAAGGAACAGTCTTGGTTTTGACTCTTAGTTTGTATTGGAGCTAGGGAGTTTAGAACAGTAAGGAATTTGAAGTTAAAGAAATCAACGGCTTCGTCTAGGGGTAGAGTTTTTAGTGGGTTCCAATTAGTGATTTTGAGCGAGTCAGAAAAGGTGGAGGGGTTAAAGTTAGTTACGAGTGTGTAAGAGTTTGTGGGAGAATGAGGAAGAGGATGTAGTTCTATGGGTGAAGGCAGGGAGGTGGTCTCCTAGTGGGTCAGGAGTGACACCAGGATCCAGTCTAGGATGGAGCCTGGGAGGTTGGTTTTGCTGACCCTAGTGGTAGAGTTAAATACGTTGCGTAAAACTGAAAAGATTGATTGATATGGTGGGATTACATTCACTGATGTTTTGCCAGTCAATATTTACATCTCTCATAATAAGTTTCATGTTTAATATTTGAGGGGGTCCAAGAGAGGACGTCTTCCAAGCTATTGGTGTTGTTACCAGGAGGAATGTAAAGGGAGATGATGCAGATACTTTTATGGTCATTTAATTTTAGAATGCCAGTTACTAGTTCAGCATTATTAAAAGGAAGGGATAGGATTTGGGAAGGGAGTGATGGATAAGTTATTGGAATAGATTAGTGCTACACCACTACCTCTTATTTAGGCAGTCAGATTGGAGAGATTGAAATCCGGGGGGAAGGAATTCGGTGTTGATTATGTGTGGTTTTAACCAGGTTTCAGAGATGGCTACAATGTCAGGTGAATTGTGGTTAAGCCAGGCATGAAAGAGAGTAATTTTATTAGCTAAGCTTTGGGCATTGATGGTGAGGAATTTGAGGTATTTACAATTTGGTTTGTTGTTGAAGTTAAGGTTATTTGAGAAATGTTTGGTCCAGGGTTGGGATGAATGTTGCCTACTAAGCAGAGGTAAGAGAGAAGGTGAATAAGTTTGTTAGGATTGTGTTTGGTTGGGAATGGATGGTAGGGGGTGGGGTTAGGTTTGTAATATTTAGTGGGGATTTGGAGGAGAGTTTTAATGTTAATAGAAAGGTGGGGTGAAAGGGAGTTAAAGAGGCAGAGATATTGTGGAAATGATTTGTAGGGTAGGGTGGTGGAGGTGGATGTGGAGGGTTTAGGTAAAGGTTGGTATAAGAGGTGGTAATGTACAGAGGAAGAAGAATGAGGAGGAAGAATGAGGAGTAGGAGTAGTGTAGGGGCACGGATTATAGTAGGAAAAGAGCATCACAGAATGTAGTTTGATTAGAGGTGAAAATAATAAGTAGGTTAGAGAGAGTTAGGTAAGGCTGGTGGGTGGGGAGGAGAATTGCTGAAAAAGGTATGGTTGGTAGGGGGGGAGGTAGTTTTAGGGAAATGGGAGGAGTAATCTTGAGGGGATTGGGTGATGTAAGTGGGAGGGAGTATGGGATGGCAATAAATGTAGGACCACTGGGGGTGGGTGAGTATTGGGGGCAGGGTAGGGGAGCAGAGTCCAGCTGAAAAAGTATCAGCCACTGCAGGTTGGAGCTGAGGTAAGTAAGTAATAGTGCAGTAAGACTGGTTGGAAATAAGTAGAGTTTGAGCAACACAGGGGAAAGAGAAAAATATAAAAGTAGGGAAAGTGGAGTAAAGTTAGGGGTGGTTTGACTTTCGAAGTATTTAGAGGTAAAGTTGGAATAAAAAGAATAGAGTAGGAGCAGGCAAAAGGCTGAATGGTGCTGCCACCTAGTGGAGAAAGGAGAAATGGCAGGCAGAGAAGGATAATGTATAAGATAGAGCAAATGGACAAGACTCTAAGGTAAAGGAAAATAAGCAGTAAAAGGAGATAAAGGGTAAGTCTTCAAAGGTGTACAGAAAAAGGGATAGGAGGTCAGTAAGTACCACTGAGAGGGGAGTTTTTGCAGTCTGCGGTAGGCTGCTGAGTCACACACACACACACACACACACACACACACACACACACACACACACACACACACACACACACACACACACACACACACTCTCTGAGGGACCAGCCAACAAATATGGAAGTTTAGATATTTGAGTTAGGTATAAGGCTACACATATTTACTGAAAATAGTTTAGGGATTCCGCACTGAGGTTCTTTTTCAGGTGAGCCCAGACTAGTGAGCAGAATAGATCCAGGTAAGCCGACTGAGCTTTTGCAGGAGGTAGTCCGTATGTTCGGGAGGTAGAGCAGGGCCTTCAGGAATGGAGTACTGTAAAGAGACAGGAAAAACAAACAAAGTATTAGGGGGAGAGAGGAAGAGCAAATGTAAGTAGTAGGGAGAGAAGAGGAGGAATGTAGGAATAGACAGTAGGAGTTAGTGTAGATATGGAGGGAAGTATTGAAGACAATGAGGATAGATCTAGAAGAAGGGTATATTTGAGGGAGAGTTAAAAATTGAAGGTAAAGATAAGAGAAAAACAGCTATTGAGGGAGAATGCAAGAGAAGGCAGGGAGAGGATGCAGCAGAGAAAAACCTTATGTTTACCGCTATCATCTAGTACAATTCAGAGTCAAATGCAGTTTATGCAATTCAGCAGAGAAAAAAATGTAGTAGTAGTAATACAGTATCAGTTACAAGCAAACAGATACATTTGAAGCAAAATTATGAAAGCATTGTACCTCTACAAATATACAAGAGGATGGCTAGGCACTTTTATATATGAAGTATATTAATACTGTCAAAGCAAGGAATACCATAAACTGAGAATATGAACAAACATTTGTTTAGGCAGTTGGAGAAAAAAAATCCCTGGCAACCTGTCAGGCTTATGGCATAAGATGGCTAGGCTTTATGTAATTTTCAGCTGTTCAATAAGTGGCTAGGCAATATAACTATTAGCTAAATGAGGAGACTAGGCATTGTGTAATTAACTAAGCAAATAAAGGCTAACTGTTGGTTAAAACAGAATGGTAAGGCTCCATAAAATGCCTATAAAGGAGAAATGTCAAGAACTGTGGGAGAAACGCAATCTGTAGCGTTCTATGCTACAATGTAACTAGAGTTGTGATAAATGGGAGCATTAGCTGAGAAAGCATTACTCTGAGCGCCTGAGGGGGCGTTCTTAATAAAAGAAAATCAAAAGCAGGCTCTGGAGTAGTTACATACGCTTTGTGGGATGGTGTTCAAATGTAAAGGAATAGATAACATTAGGCATTTTGGGGTGGCGGTCAAAGTTAAATATTAAAAGAATTTCAGCAGGCAATGAAAGGTATTCCAGAGTGGGCTTGCGGAGAAGTTCTTGGTATCAGAAGGGGGAAGGTAATAAAATGTGCTTTAGTGGAAGGTGTTCCGATTCAGCAAAAGTAAATCAACAGGCTTAGGAGGTCGTTATTGTATGATCTTAGAAGGCGGTCAATGTAGAATGAGGAGCAAGTCTCAAATTGTATGAACAAGTGTAAAGAAATTTAAGTAAAAACACCCCACAACCATTTACACACCATATACAAAGTCTTTGCAAAAAGCATCTCAAACTGCAAAAAGCATCTCAAAATGCAAATCACAAAAAATTTGAAAGTGAAAGACCAGACATACTTATGTACAGCAAACAGAGGGAGTACAGCATGTGTGTCAGACCTAACCTGCTAGAACTGGTCAATACTTGAGCTATACAACAGTAGTGATGGAAGAAAAAAAGATTACATATGTGCACCAACACTGACCTAGAAATGCAAATAATGAAAGACATTACAATAAAAAGGATGACTTGAGCAAAATTAATCCATTAGTACAATCCATGCAGCACAATTTTAATTTTCAAGGCAGAAGAAATGTGCCCAGGGTGCAATATTCCTGTGGAACATGTTATAAAAGTTCTGGGGCTGCTGTTGCATGTTATTCAGTCTTCATGTTTACAAAGCAGGAGTTATGTCCATGTTCTCATGTGCATAGGGTTACAGCAGTGGGTGTTCCCAGTATCCTCTCAGTTGTGGTTTTGATGGACAATACAGCAAAGGTGCAGTCAAGATCTGAAAAGCATATAGTATGGGGATATGAGGTTTGTTTTAATCAGATTTATATGCATAAATAAAATACTCATTCAGTTGCTGGAGCTTGTTCAACATTCATCATAGTCTCGGAGGGCTATTCTACAGCACCTTCTACTGACGTCATTAGGACACCCACAGACAAAACACTTGTTTTAAAGCACCTGCTTGGTGGGGGATTCGTTGTCATGGGGGCTAATATTAGCATTTGAAACAGAATGACAAAAATCAGAACCAAGACACTGATCAAGTAAATAAGGAATCATTAAAGAGGTCTGCTTTTCCAACAGAAAAGGGTTAAAAATGGTAAAGGAGAAAGACATTGAACACAGCCTTAAACTAAAAAGTTTAACTTAAAAAAAATTAAGACTTTACTTCCAACCAGCCAAGTCCAGGGAGTGTACCGTCCACACTTTTTCAGATTATAAAGTCGTCGCCAAAATGTCAAATACAAATTTTCTTTCAGTACTGAACACAAAGCAAATCAAGAAAGAGCCAAGTTGTGTACATTCAATACACTATTATTATTACACTATTAGTAAGATACAGATTCAGGTTTCTATGATGTGCGTTTGGCATTTTTTCAGCACCACAATTGTTCCAAAATGTTATCCAAGTAACAAATGGCTTGGAATGTGCAAACATAAGGGATGACCTATTACTGAGTGATCAGACATAATACCATTCCTCTACTTAGCCAGAACTCTATAGGAATAATGAAAAGGGCAACCTGTAAAAGCTGTGCGCCAAAGTATTCCAAATGCCTTTAGTGTCTATCCCAATGGATGCTGCAGATGGAGCAATTCAAAAGTTGAATATCTGCAAAGGTGTGATTTCAGAGCAAGTGTTAAAATTCATAACTTCCATGCCACCTATTACAGAGCTGAAAAGGGAGGGTTAATGTCCCCTTAAAAATCATAGGCTGAAATGTTGCTCAACTTAGACAAATCAGACATTTCCTACTGGGCCTTCACTACTTGTACACACAATTCCAGGCTACATACTGAATGTAATACAAGATAATAAAATTAAGCAGTAAATACAACTTGAAGTAAAGCAGACTCAGAGGCCAGCTGCCATACGTCTTCCAGTATTACCAATTTTAAATATACTCACAGTACATTAAAAAGTAAAAAACTTATTGTTTTATTAGGCATGCTCTTAAAACATTTGCATAACAGGTTAGTTCCACTAGGACTACATTCTGCTTTCACTACAGACCAAATGCGAGACTCCCAAATAAATAAGGGTAATTTGGCCAAGACTTGGGGAATTGCACTGCTATGCTTTTCTCAAGTGCCAAAGGATCATTTACAGTCACCAAAGCTACCACCAATTCTGGCAGCAACCTGGTTTACTGAGTCATAAGGATGGCACATCCAAGGCACAACCCACTACATGCTGCACTACAGTTTCAGTAATAAAACACGAAGCCAAGCACTTTGTGTGGGGATACAACACATCACCTTCCCTGCAGAAAAAGTACAGTTTTGTACCTACCATAAATGTAGATGTCCGAGAGGAATGCATCTGCATTCCTTAAAAATGGGTTGTCCTGTCGCCGTCAGGCAACCCTTGATCAACCGGATTCAAAGTCTGGGTCTGGCTTCGGCTGGTGTCGCACTTCACCCGGCGTCACTACGGCAGTTTTTGGTATAAAGGCATCAGCCGGCGCCGCTCCCTCAATTTTGCCCCAGATGCCAGGTGCCCCTCTTGGATGGCTAACAAATAGTAGAGAGCAAACACACAAAATAAGCATGTATGTACATATATACAAACAAATACACCATAATAGATCCCCCAGCTAGCTGAAGATTGGCAAATACCTAGGGTACCTCAGAGGGGGAGGGGTGGGTAATCCTGACTGCATGCATTCTACTCTCGGACATCTACATTTATGGTAGGTACAAAAACTACTGTCCTTCAAGGATGCATCTACAGTCCTTACAAATGGAGTAGAATACCATAGCTAAACTAGGGGAGGAGGAAATGAGAGGTATTATGGTGTAGATAGGATCCCTTACCAAAACAGCATTAGCAAAACCAGCATGGGATCTAGAGTATAGAAATAGGATTATAATGCTTGGCAAATGTATGCCACGGAGTCCAAGTAGCAGCCTCTATAATGTCCTTGGTAGCCTCCTCGTAAAAAGCTGTAGTAGTGGCAGTATTGCCAATGAGTGAGGGCTGATGTTCTCTGGAGTTTTTCTTTCCATGGTAGATAACAAAATCTAATGCAATTCCTATCCATTGGAGATTGTCTGTTTAGAAATTGGTTTCCTTCCTTTCCTGTTGCATATGCTACAAAGCTGGTCAGTTTTTTATTGTTTTCATCAAGGTATGTAGAGCCTTTCTCCCTGTTCTGTGGGTTGAGGAAAAGAATGTAGGAAGGTGGATATCTTGATGGAAGATCAGGAAGGGTTGTACTGCCATTAGTGCCTGTAGTTCAGAGACCCTTCTTGCTGAAGTTGTGCCAGCAGGAAAAGCAGTCTTCAGGATAAGTATTATGAATTTCTGCTGTTGCTGCTGGTTCAAGGGAGGAAGAGTCAGTTTTCTAGCACAAAGTTAAGAAGACAGGATCAAGCTGTATTCTGCTGAAATAGCTGATGCATGTATCTTGATGGAAGAGTAGGACAGGCCTGTATGGAGCTCATAGAGTACTCCCAGGATGTTGGCTATGTTCACCAGTGTCACATCTTGCCCCCCTGCAGTACTCCAGATGAGATATCTTTTCCATTTGCTGCATAATTCTTTCTTGTTGAAGGTCTCTGAGGCCTCCATGATTATGTCTTTAACCCTTTGGGATAAATTTGGGTTAATTGTAGTTATGTAATGTTCCAGGCAGTTAGTTGCAGAGTTTTAGGTTTGGATGCAGGATGTTGTAGTTGTTCTGTGTTAGCAGTAATGGGATCAGGTGTCCATATTTGTTCCCGGGACATGTGCTCCTCAGCAGTGGATACCAATGTTGCCTTGGCAGTCTGGGGCTATCAGAATGATCCTCGGACGTTCTCTTTGATCTTCAGAAGCACTGCCTTGCATCAAAGGGAAGTGGTGAGAGATAAATTGCATGCTCGGGTTTCCAACTGAAAGATAGGAGTCCACCTTCCAAGCAAGTGGGTGGTGGGGATGCAAACAGAATTGTTGTGGTAATCCCCCATTCTCTTATGATGGCTTTGAAGATGTCCGGGTTGGCATCCATTCGTGGGGCATATTTGTAGTTCTGTTCTCCTTCCCTGGTACATAGGTGCCTGTAACTTGAATGTTGTGACAGGTACATCCCATAGATTCAGTGCCAGCCGGCATAGAGGGTATAGTGTGTGCCTCCTTGTTTGTTGATGTACCACATAACTGTGGTGGTGTCTGTCATATCATCAACTGGCCTTCTTGGAGAAAGGGTCTGAATGCCTGGATTGCCAATTTTACTGCCAACATTTCTTTTAGATTTATGTGCAGATGCAGCTGGTCTTGCCTTGAATGCACTTGTCCATCATGTGTGCCCCAACCTTGAGGAGTCTGAGGCACATCTGTCGTGATGGTTTGTCTTGGTGACCTTTTGCAGAAGGGACGATCCTGTGTTTGATTATGAGCCTGAGCCCACCATAGGAACTCTTGCTTCAGGCATGGTATCATTGGAATTTTTATTTCCTATGCTGTGTTTGTGCTGGGACCACAAGTGCTTTAGGTACGCTTGCAGCACTTTTCTTGCAGTTAGATGGTTCTACTTTGTCTACTTTGTTAAGCCAAGAAGTAGAGAGGTAGTTGCTCTTCTTTTTCTGCAGTTAGAAATGCCATTGTTTGATGTGTCCATGGAAAGTTATTTTTGGTTATTTTTGGGATGGAATCAGCCTTGACTTTTGTATTGACTGTTATATCCCAGGGCTTGCAGCAGGTAGTTGACTCTTTGTAGAGTCTTCTGTCAGTTGTTTTATTGTCATGTGTCAGGCGATGAGTCCAAATTAGGGATGATTTGAATCCCTAAAATTGCATGAGCAGTGCACTGATGCCAGGCATTTTCGTGTGACCTCTGAGCGCAGTAGATAAGCCAAAGGGGCAATGCGGGGTAAATGGTACTCTGATCCTGCAAGAAATCTGAGGTATCTTCTGCAAATTGGTCTTATGGGGACGTTGGTATGCCTCCTTGAGATCTGATTTCAGCCAAGACTCCTTGCCCAACGTAGAAGAAGGGAAGAAGCTGTCAGCATTTTGAATTTTTGGGCAATGAGGAATGTGTTTAAAGCGGACAAGTCTAGTATAGGTCTCCATTTGTTTTCTTTTCTTGGTACTAGGAAAGAGTCTGAGTAAAATCCTTCCCTTGCTCCATAGATGGTACCTTTTCCCAGCTCTCATTCTTAATATGATGGATATTTGTTTAGGCTTCTGTCCTTTGAGTGATTGGAAGGTTTGGCATTCCTCTCTTTCCTGGTAGGTGGAAATGGAACTGCAAAAACCATGGTCTATAGTTTACCAAAATCCATTTTTCTCTTGTAATGCAGTGCCAGTTTCTTGAGAAAATGAGTTAGCTTTCTTCCCAAAGGGTGCTTCTAGTTGTTCCTGGCGTGGTGCCACATAAGTCACTGTGTTTGAGTTGTTAGAGGTGGTGGCTGTATGCCTCGTTGAGAATTGGTTGTTACCTGCCTGGCCCTGTAAACTTTACCCACAGTTGGTTTCTGCCTCTGAGCCTATTCCTGCCTCTTTGTGCCTTAGAGGAATCCGAGGAAAGGACCAATTCTTGGAGAGGAATCCGGGAAGGACCAATTCTTGGAGAGAGGCCAGTTATATCTTTCCTTGGAGAGTTGAACTTGTAAAAAAATCTTTCTGTTTGCACAGAATTTTACTTTCTCTTCCATCTTTTAGCACCTGCTATGCAGAGACAAATAAGTTGACCTTGTCCATAGGTGCATCCAAAGCTTGGATTTGGCGTGTTCTGGTAATGCCAATAACAATGCTCCTGATAACTGTGCTAGTCATGGCTGATCTAAAAGAGCCTCCAGTGCATCATAGCCACATTTTAAGAATGGTTACTAACCTGCTGTATGTTATGTACCATTTCTTGAACATACTTTTATCTAAAGGATTCTTGAGGACAGCTTTTAGTCAACTGGTCAAGCAAAAACTCTTGATATTAGGCTTATATAGAAATTGGCAGTTCAAAAGCTCTGGCCAATAAGTAGCAGAGGTGTAAACTTTTTACTATCTCTCTAAGGACCTGGATTCCCTTTCCCTGGGGGAAGAGGGGGTTTTTACACAGCTTTAGGACCCTTTAGGACCCTGGGAGAGTCTGGATCGCTAAGGAGCCTTATATAAGTGGTGATGAGTGTCCGGGGACCCATGGTACGAGACTAGCGGCTTAGCAGTGGCCGGAGGTAAGAATCAGGGGCAGTGCAAGCATGTTAAATGCATCATCAACAACAGGGAGAAATGGAGGAAGCTAAGGCCTATGCTGTAGCCCAGAGTAAAGAGGTCTAAGCCTTTTCTGAAAGGTCTGAAATCTTTGGCCCTGCACTGAAATTGTTCCCTCCTGGCATGAGGAAAATCCCAAGGAAAATTCCTCAGGAGGAGAGGCTGAAGGATGGGAGAGTCAGCATCAGAGTCTTCGTAAGGAGTCAGGAGAAGCCTCAGGAGGGTCTGTATGTTCTGAGTCATCAGAGGTCATCTGTGGATACTGGCTCAGGAGCTCTGCTCTAGGCAGGAGAGGCCTGGAGAGGCAGAAGGCCCTGTGGGGCCCGAGGCTGGGAGATCGGATTAAGAGATGATCCTCAGCCAAAGAAGCATGGGGCTGGTGCTGGGCCTGAGAGAGAGGCTTGGCAGGCACAGATTTTGATGCTTTAGCTGCTTTATAACAAAGGCCTTAATAGACATGGCTGGAGGAGGCAGAATGCTCCACCGTGCAGGGGTAGAGATGATAAATCCAGATAGAAACCGCCGCTTGAGGAAACATAGCGAGTTGGATTGCAACAGTGAAGGGCAGGGTTAGAGGCAAGTTATCGGCTGAAGAAAGAACACTGAAGAAGGAGCAGCTTGCTGGGTTGGGCTGAAACAAGAGACAACATGACACATATGGTTTGACCCCTTTCTTTTTGGTTTGGTTATTTGCGTGGGTCGATCATTGGCATAATGTAAATGTAGTAATCGAACGAAAAATCTGCTCAAAAAAAAATCCGACCGAGCGTCCAAGGGTCCGGTTTAAAAACACAAACACAAACTGAACAAGCTGCTACGTCGTGGTCTGGGCCTAATGTATGTATGCAATAGGGTGGAAATCTTATGATGTATTTGTTTCCCCACAAGATAAACGGTATTAACTTTCTCTGATCGGCTGAGGGCAAGAAAGAAGTCTAGCAGAGTATAGCTTATAAAAGTCTTGAGAGGTGACCATTAGTAGTAATCTCTGGATCCTGACCGACTGGCACTTGCGAACGGCTTCTGCAGGGTGCTGCAGCAGAAAACTGAGGAAAATGGCGTCGGCTGATGCCTTTATACGAAAAACTGCCACAGTGGCGTCGGGTGGTCGCGACACCAGCTGAAGCGGGCCAGACTTTGGAATCCGGCCGGCCGAAGGAGCTGCCTGGCAGCAAGGACAACCCATTTGTAAGGACTGCAGATGCATCCTTGAAGGACATCAGTGTGCTATCTTCTGAACTACCGACACTGAAGCAGACATGCAAATAAATAAAACTACAAGAACAAGTAACATAAGTAAGCAGACAAATAACATGCACAGTGGGGTAATCACAGACTATAAATTAAATGACTACACTTTGTATATAGTGTTTAGAGCACTGGGCACTAAAAGATCCAAGTAGAGTCAGTAACCAAACACATTCACTCATCTGGAAGGGGAAGAGTAGTTCTGTTCAGCTGATGACAACCAAAGTGAAGGCTCACAAGGCACCTTAACAGCAAAGACCAAGGAAGTGGCTGTGATGTTATCAAGCCAGTGCGACAATAGCCTTAGATTAATATGAGAAGCATACATATGCAAAGGGAGTGAACTAGAAAGTCCCAGAATGACTGATGTTCATGTTAGACACAAAAGGGGAGGGGGGACAGAACCGAATAGGAAAAAAGCTTCATTGCCAACATCAGCAAATGCAGACAAGGACACGGACGTCATGGTCACACTCATTATGGTTTCTCCAGTTAGCACTTGTCCCTATTTTAGGGACTCCCCCGAAGCAAACAATGGGCTGAAGACCAATGAGAGGTAGCTGATACGCAGCAGATATGGAGGCAAAAAAGGATCTAAAATAAGATTAAGCGAAGAGGGGGAAAATTAGCTATATCTTTTAATCAAGTAATACTCAACAAGCGCAATATATCATGCAAGTGGACACAGATGGAATCAAATCAAACTGTACAGGAAAACAGTAGAATAGTTTGAAACCAAGTTCAAAGACTTCTCTGAAATACCCAATATTTAGGCCAAATCTTTTAATGAAAATTAACACTGAATTTACTGTACTGGAACTTCCACACCACCAAAACAAGGAGAGCCCACCAATATCCTTAACTTACAGGCACCACGTCTGGGGGGAGGGAAAGGGGGGGGGGAGAGTAAATCTTCAAGAACAAGTTCCATATAGTGATCTATTTCCATATCCGATCTGATGCTATAATGCCATACGGTTCCCTTATCTCCTTAAAATTGACCTCTATGGACAGAGTCAAATCACAGGCACTCCCTTGTGTGCAATGAAGTCACAGAAATCACAATATTGTGGCATAAACTTGTTTGGTCTTTTTGGCTTTTCCTGGTTAGGGGTCACCACAGTGGAACTCCAGTCCGTTAATTATTGGCAGTAGATTTTTTATGGTGCCGAGTTGCCAGCCCGACACCCAACCTTCAGCAAAGGCACTCCCATTCACACACGTCTTTCAGAGGCCACTCAGCCGCGGGGAGGACATGCAGACTCCACACACAAGGCACTTCAGCCATGAATCGAACAGGAGAACCTCTTGCTGCAAGGCAACAACACTACCGCTGTACCACCGCGCCTTCGGTATTCCACAGCATTTGGGTCCAAATTAGTGGCATAAATTTACTAGAAGAAGTGGACAGCATTTCTTTTTCTTGAGGACCTCATTCAGTAGACTGATCAAAAGAAACCAGATGTGAAGAACAACATGCCAAAGACAACCAGCTGAAATACACCACCAAAACTCTTGGAATGTCACCCAGTGGGTTTTCAAATGCAGGACTCTATTCACGAATGCATGATATGAGAGAGAGAACCCTCCCAGACACGCACAAAATATCTTACATTTAGACAGGACCGTTGGCTTTTTATATTTTTCACCTAAAGGTCTAACCTATTAAAAATAACCAGTATGTTTTAATGCTACCACAGTACAATCTAGCACTTTGACTTAGAAAAATGACAAGTCAGATGTTTATTTTTAAGCTAACTTAGTGTGTCCTTTCAAATCAAGAAGTTCCACAAATTCATGGATACTCAGACGTATGGGGGAAGGGAAAATGTTGTAGCTTTATTATGCCAAGCGTCACTATTAACACAATGAAGCATGTGAGCTTGTAGGCCCCAACCACAATCTTGTTTGCTTTAGCCAGCATTTTTTCTAAGATCAGCTCTTACGGCTGTAGGAAACCACTGAACTTCCCTTTTGCAAAAATATCCCATCTGACTCTAGCAACACTGCAAAATCTCCCTAAAACACCCAGATGAGATTTAGGCACTTCTGTACCTATATGAGATGAAGGGCACAATGACTTGGTGATAAAACAGCTGCTTCAAAGCTCCAGGATCAGGCTTTTGTCTTGTTTACTGGGATCGTCTGACTACGCACTCGGGGCCATTTTCAGCACAGGTCCAAGGAGAAAAGCTCCATTAAAGTGACAAAAATTACAAAGAAAAAAGAATTTCACTTTCTTAACATTAGAACTGGCGTTTTAGCATCATGCAATGGGTAACTCAAGACAGAGGTTAATAACATTTTGCTCTCTTCAGGCTTCAGTCCTGACTTCCAGTCACAGAGTGTCAGGTCTGCACTGTTCTCCCAATCCCTGTGTGGGTATTCTCAGACTATTCCCCTTTCTTCTCACCTCTAGAAAAACATATTGGTTGACACGACTATACCATACTGCGTGCAAGTATGTGTGCACTGTATTGACATCTAAATACACACACACACACACACACACACACACAACTGAAAAATTAAAATAAAGGCACAAAGTGCTCAACACTTAGCGTTTTGAGTTTTCATTTTACCCCACTGTTGTGTAATCCTGGAGTTTGTATAATTATTGTGGGGGGGGGGTACAACTCCCTTTCATTAAAAATAGGTTTTGAATATTTTTGAGTTTAAACATTTTTTTCCAATCAAATGAACATATCCACCTAGATGACATTAAATTAAGAAACAAGCCTGGTTTTTCTTTCCTACTGTCACCTTCATCTATAGGCTTTAAGAATTCCTCACCTTCAGCCAGAGTGGCATCATCTGGATATTTCAGGTTAGTAATTTAAACAGGATAGTAAAACAGCAGTGTGAAAGTCACAGATTCATCAGCACCAGAATCTGGCTCTATGAATTAGAAGACCAGAGTTTGATTAGCAGCCTAGGTATCTACAGGAACTGAAGTAGGGTAGTGAATGACATGGATCTGCCAGCTTTCCTCTCCTGGTAGAAGGAAGGAGGGTGTCGGAACTCATGCTCAATGCACACGTTCTTGTAGCAGAATCCCTACTCGAGACCACAGACCCCATGGGAGATCTAGATTCAAGGGGTCAGGGCTGTTCTAGGTGTTTACACTATTCTTAAAAGTGAACATGCCTCCACTTATGTCCACTGCACTGCAAACCCATAGTGTATTACTGAGCATTGGCTGTGGAGTTAGCATGCTGCAAGGAAACAAAGATGGGCTGCCTAAATGACAGCTCCACAGAATCAAGCTCTCACCCTGCCAAATGGAAGCAATAAGCCAGTTGGCAAGGGGGAAGTTGATATGAACAAAAAGCAGCAGGAAGTAAAAATGTCAAAAATATAAAACCTGCATGTCAAATTTAAGAAAATTATATTGAACAGATGCATTAGAGACCTCCTAAAGAAGGCCTGAAATTTCACTGACTACTTAGCAGTCAAAGCTCAAGTTGCATCCTTGGAACAATTAGCAATCCTCTTCCAGATGACAGGAGCTGTTAAGGTGAATTATAGTCTTCTATTGTACTATAAGGGACTAAAAGCCACTCAGGGCTCAGTATTTAAGATCAAGAAGTGGAAGGCTGCAAACTAGGTGCAGTTATTGAATCCTCAAATGTCAGTACATCTCACAGACAAACGACTCGTGTATTAGTCAGAGTCTCAAACTAAATGCAAAGAAATGCATCATTCCCTTCGGCACAAACAATGTCCCCCTCACAATATCAAAATAACAATACCCTAAGTACCCATGAAGTGGTACGGGACCTGGGATTACAAGTAGACTGTGATCTTAACTTCAATCACCATGTGTCTACTGAAGTAAGGAAAGCTTTCTATGTAGCACATTTGATTAGTAAAAGGCATTGCCTCGAGAGCAAAAGAAGCCATCACTCTCACTAGATTCAGCACTTATCCAGCCCATAACGGAGTAAAACTCCCAGTTTGACATGAACCATACTAAGCATCTGCAGCAATTAGAGAGACCTCAGAGGTTTCTAACACAGATAAAGGGGCTCCAGCACATGCCTTACACAAACTAACAACATCTATGTCACTATCATATAGACTTCTTAGGGGAGACTTATGCCTGGCCTACACAGCAATCCAAAGACCCATTCCCAATGAACTTGCTGCACATCCATTAATCAAACAGGACAATGATTACCCAATTCCAGGGATCCAAATATGGCCTACAACTTAAGTAGGACATGCTGGAGGGAAAGATTCATCTCCCAGCAACTGCTGGGTCTTTGCAACAGGCTACCAATTCATGTGAAACAGAGCACCTCTATGACATCGTCCAAGAGTAACCTGGACGAGTAGATAGGAACCCATAAATTATTATTGGGGATAGAGCCCACAACCCTCCTGGACATGGGCAAGCACCACTAAATACAATCTTGGGTATTGACTATCATTTCTATGCTATTATATTGGGATGAAACGGCTAAGCTAAAATGACCTCCTGGTCATATAGCCTAGTTCATAGGTGTGGACTAGGCTAATGGCCCTGGAGCCTTTACAAGCCTAGCCCATAGAAGTGCCCTGACATCGTACCACTAGACGTTAGTGCCCAGTGCCTCTATCAAGTAGAGCCACTGGAGTGATCCCCAGGGTGAACTATTACCTATCCACTCAAAGATTTCTCTTCAAGAGGGACAGCGAGCTGCAGTGCTTGACATATATGGGAAGTCTATTCCAGAGCACAGGCAGTCTCTGGGTGAGGAACCTGCCTCTCCAGCATGTTCTGTTGATTGCGGCAATGAGGTTGAGGTCTCTAGATTGTGTGATGCGGAGGGATTGAGATTTCTTTAGATGTAGCATTTCTAACAGAGCTGGGTACGACATTGCTTTGTAAGTCAAGAAGAGACTGCCTCGAAGTAGACGATACGAGACAGAAAATAGCTCAAGTCTTGTGCCTGTCCATGTAGGACATATGTTTAAATGCCTAGGATCCTCTTTGTGACGTACTTCTGTGGCCTCTCCAGCTGTTGCAGGTGTCTAGTGCGGTACATGCCAAATGGGGCATTATACGTAATGACTGGTCTAATGAGGGAAGAGTAGAGACAGACTATGACCTCTTTCTTCCTGGATGCAAAACCCTTGGTAATGAGATCTTACTGACCACAGTGGCAATGTGGTGGTTGAAGGAGAGGTTGCTGTCAACCCGCATCCCCAGATCTCTTACAACGCCTTCAATGTTCAGTGGGCCCCCAAAGGGGATGACTGCATTTTTTGGTGTTAAGCTTAAGGCCATGGTTTCGACACCAGTCACTGGTCTCAGTGAGGTCTTTCTGTAGGATGTTTGCATCACTTGGGGAGTTAATGGCTCGCAGCTTGCAGTCTGAACTTCCATCGACTATGATCCTATGAAGACAGACGTCGCTACATATGATTAATGAAAGCTGCCTGACCCAGGGGTATTATGATCACATCAAAAAAAAAAATCAAGACGGAACATTAGCATCGGAATTTTGCAGCAATTCAGAATTGTTCAAAGTCTTAATCTGGGATCCCCTGAAGAGATCACTACCATAGCCTGGACAAGACTCCAAGGGATAGACTACATCTGTGATATCACTAGAGGTTATCCAAGGTTTATCCTAGTGATGTACTTAAGATAAAAGCAGGACAGCTTCACTACCACTGACACTTGATCAGTCAGCGACAGCATAATACAAATAAATGACACAAGATCTAGATTTCAAAACTCTAGACACAATCTATTACCCCTGTAAAAACATAAGGAGGCAGAAGTAGTACTACCATCAACAGTATCATCCTAGACCGTTGGATTTATATTCAGTTGACAAGAGGGGAAACAGATGCGAACAAAAGGCAGTAGGGAGTAAAAGTGTAAAAAATAAAATTCTGCATCTCAAATGTAAGAAAATTACACTGACGAGATAAGGACTACGGAGGACCCTGCAACTTCTAACAGGTTGCAGGGAGGAGAGTATAGCCCAAATATGCCCACTGGTAGTTTGAAAATGTAAACTGGCAACCAAACTCAGCAGAAAAGCCTACATTGCATCTTAAGGTGCTCACTGTGGATCTGTGAGCCAAACATGTCAAATGATGTAGAGAAAGAGAGATTAAGCAGAATAAAAATAAAATTTAGTAATGATTCGCTGCTACAACAACGTCATCTGCCACACTAACAAGGGCTGCATCAATGCTACATCTTAATAGGCAGTAGAAAAGCTGACACAGGAAGGTGGAGGTGAGTGGCTCATGCTGGCTCACCCATCCTGAGGGAGCAGTGAGACAGTGGTTCTGGTAAACGGACTGCTTCTGCACAACTAGGGGCTTAAAAATTCACAACGGCCATAGGATTGGGAGATTTAGGCTCAGCAAACCCAAGCCAGTGAGGGTAGTTGTCAGGCATGTGTGGGAGCATGTACACTTCAAGGGGGGAGCACAGAACACCCCATCAGTGACATGTATGCCCACTTAACTCCATCCCTTATGGCTGAAGGCCATTAAATAGAAAATCCTAATGGCTGCATGAAGGCTTACATGGTAATCTCTCACCCACACAGATGTGTCTGGAGAGTTTCTCCCCCAGCCTCGGCTGAAAATGGGCTCTGTACCAGTTGAACTTTCCCAGTAAATAAAATGTTAACCAACTAAAAATCAAACCTTAGAGAAGTCTAAGGGAAAGCAGTCAAGTGGAGGACATCTAAAGACCAGGATAATAAATGAGTATAACATTGCTAAAATCACAAGTTATATGTAAAATTAACAGTCCATATTATTAAAATGTATAGAATTTTAAAAAATCTGGATAAACCCATTATACCCAAAGAGTAATCTAGTGTTTTTGGCATAACAAGTATTTCACAAACTTGTCATTTTATAAATTAATTTTCCATATTACTTGGATCACGTGAAGGTTTCTCGAGAGCACAGACAGTCTTGTAAAAAAACTTCAAGGATGCTCAGATAGAGGAATAACGTTCAAAAGATTCCAAAAATAATGAACAATCTTAGAGAATCCTAAACCCAGACCACAGAATGCCGGACGTTGATCTAAACACCGCTTTACTTTACATTCACATAACATATTTGAAATCCAGACACAAAGTCAAGAAGTTCTACATTCAGCTCATTTTAAGTCTTGGCAAAAGTCAACCACAAAATATAGAGGAAATTAATGTGCCCAATATCAGTCGCACATTTTTTTTCAAAATGAAAAAGTCATCATGGGGTGTAGAAGATTAGAAATATCTGTCCTGGTGTGTAATTGTCTCTAGGCCAAACAGTTTCATTTGTGGGGAAATGGTCTCTCTAAAGGTGCAGACACAATTACACACAATGACAGATGTGTACAGCAACCTGAACAATGAACTGGGGTCGAAGCTGGGCCCATACAATGCAGAGCAAAGGACATTATACGACAAAGTCTGGGCAGCTCAAAAACATTCAACTAGCTAATACAAATCCTCAAATCTAAACGTACTATAGGGACAAATGTAAAACCATGTCTAAATGAATCTGAGAATTTCTAGCAGGTTTATTAATTGATCATAAACATTTCAATAAAAAGTTGAAGTTCTTTATTGTTTGATGTAACAAGTGAAATTGATAATGTTTACAAATTTACACTGCAGAATTAATTTTTAATCCTCCTCTGCACCCCACAGAGACTCTCCTGAAAAAATGTGTGCAAGACTAACATCAGGTGCACACATTTTACACTTTGTGGCAACTTCGTTTTTGGTTCTGCACCTTATCACTGCACAACCAGTTTCTTCAGTTTCACTGTTGTGTTTGGTTTTGAACACTAAATGGCATGCAGAATGGAGTACTCTGCAACAAGCCTATTACATACTTGGGAGCCTTCTCAAGGACAAAGGCAAGAAGTTTAAAATTTTGGCACAAGTATTTTTATATTCCAAACTTCAGACTTTCGCCTTGTATAGAAAGAGAATACCAGAAAGTAATGGGAAAGTGAGGTAATTGAGAACATTTTTCTTTTGTTAAGAGTATCAAGCTGGCAAATTTAAAAAAATTACCTGCAGAGTACTTTGCCAAATATTGTTTTAACTACAAAATTTATGAATTGCCTAGATATTCAGAAAGCTTCTGAATTTTAAAAGTTACTGCTTGCCAAAAAAAAAAAAGTTACTAGAAAATAGAAATCAAAATGTAATCAACTTTAAGTACTGAATACTGTATAGGATATAAATGAACTGGAATATTTACAATTCCCATCTAAACCTCGTGCCTCTTTTCCTTTTTGCTTAGGATCCCAACCCTCAAAATCAGCCATTCAGACCAC
>NC_056741.1:318827643-318832643 GCF_019279795.1 Protopterus annectens
ATTCTCGGTCCCCTTCTCTTTTCCCTATTTATAAACAAACAGTTTACACACGATCATTCCCAAAGCCACCTGCATTCAATACGCAGATGACTCCACCCTGATATGCTCGGACGTTTCTCTCGCCAAACTCCAAGTTGCAACCCAAAATTGCTTCTCCTTAGTTGAAAAATGGTTCTCCGAACTAAAGCTTCTACTAAATCCAACCAAAACTAAATTACTCCTATTTTTCCCCACACTAAATACCCCCCAAGGAAAAGAATCACCTAATACTAACACCCCAACCTTCTGCGTGTCTTCCAACAATGGAATCATAATAGAACCAGTCTCCCACACCAAACTTCTAGGGGTGACCATAGATAAACTTAAATTTGATACACATGTCAGTCTGACCATTAAGTCTGTAATCAAAAAACTCTGGTCTATGTATAGAATAAAAACTCTTAACTCCGCACACCAAACTAACTATTGCTAGGACCCACCTTCTTTCCACACTCCTCTATGCCTCCCCTGTATTCTCCTTCCTCAACAAGAAGGAACTCAACAAACTGTCTACTACCTATAACCACATAGCCAGATTTATAACAGGGATGCCCTATCGGACCCATCACTGCCAAAATCTAAGGACCCTGGAATGGTTGGAACTCTCCAACGCTCTCAAACTCAACCAACTCACTGAGGCATTTAAAATAATCAACCATCCAGAAAAAACTCCCTCACCGTCCAAAAGCCTACTAGTTCAAACCATTAAGTCTAACAACTTGGGAGGCGAAGCACTCTATGCCAATTCCATTGGCAAATCCTGGAATGCCCTGCCAAATAACCTAAGACACATGACCTCTCCACCAATTCAAAAAACACCTCAAAGACCTATTCAAGTCCCAATGGCTATGCCCTTGCTCTAATCCTGACTAATAGTAAAACTCTCCTGGCCCACTAAAGTCCCTACCTAACCCACCAACCTAAGGTTTCATGTTGTAGCCATATTAGACTAATCTAATGTCAGTTCATTCTAAGTATTGTACTTCTTTTAACCAATTGTATAACATCTATGTCTGATTTCTCTTTTAATGTAATAATTTTTACTCTATCTTCGGATGTTTCTGTTGAACTACCTCTGTTCTTGCGGAGCTTTTCTCCCCGGGCCTCTACTGAAAATGGACATGTATCCAGCTAGACTAGCCCGGTCAACAAGACAGAGATAGATAGATAGATAGATAGATAGATAGATAGATAGATAGATATAGATAAATACAATATATATATATATATATATATATATATATATATATATATATATATATATATATATATAGTGTATTTGTACATATATAGTATATATATATTTATACATATATAGTATATTATATATATATATATATATATATATATATATATATATATATATATATATACACACACATATACATACACACACACACACACACACACACACACACACACACACACCAATGTATTTTTATTTTATAGTAAATGTTATAGACAGAAGGGAATAGCAATGGGTACAAGCTGTGCAAACACCTACGCTAATATGGGAACAGGAATTTATATTACATCAACCGAATGTATTATTTTACAGACATTTTGTCGATGACCTCTTCCTGGTTTGGAGAGGAGATGAACAGACACTCGTACCTTTTTTGGAATATATCAATTCTACTAATGCATTTTTAAAGTTTACTATGGAATGCTCACGCACATCTATTAGTTGTTTAGATGTTACAGTGTATATAGAAGCTAATAGACGGAAAACTAAGGTGTATAGGAAATCATGTTACAGACCCCCTTTCTTACATAGAGAGTATGCATAACTCAATATTGTTTGTGAATATAGTTAAGGGTCAAGCTATGCGGATATCTTGGCTTTGTTGTGAGGACTTTATGCTGAATGAGGAACTACAGATTTTAAAGCGTGGTTTTCTCAATAGAGAGTATGACGAAAAAGAGATAGAGCATATTTGCAAGCTGGCAATTTGAGGCAGAGTAGGGCTAAACCCTTCTTCTCTAGCAGAGAAGCTGTCCCTGTAAGACGGAGAGATCCTTTGAGTGGTATAGCCATCACACTTCCGTATTGTGCCAATGTTACTAGAATACAAGAAGCGATAGCTGCAAACTGGCACATACTCTTGGTGGATGAGACCACGAAGAATATGGTGGGTAGTCATCCCAGATTTGTATATAGTAACAGAAAGTGTTTGAAACAACAGCACTGCTATCGTGATATGAACACAATTCATATACCAGCAGAAGTAGTACCTATGGGTACTAGGAAATACACACACATATGACCTCTTTCGCTCTGGATGCAAACCCTTTTGTGATTAGGTAGGCCACATAGAAGAATTTTCTAACCACTTTGGCAATGTGATTATCAAAGGAGAGTGATTATCCACTTGGATCCCCAGATGCCTTATTACATCTTCCGTATTTAGGGCGCTACCACCCATGTGGAAGTTTGTGGGTACTTTGTTTTTTCCAAAGGGGATGACTATACACGTTTTGGCATTTAGCTTGAGACCATGGTTTTGACACCAGGTATCTGTCTCAGTAAGACCCTTTTGGAGGATGTCTGTGTCAGCCGGAGAGTCAATTATAGCCCCTAGTCTGCAGTTGTTTGCAAACTTGATGAGCCATAGTCCTCCTGTGCTTGCCTGTACCTCTGAGATGTATATGCCGAACAGGAGGGGTCCTAGGACTGAGCCCTGGGGAATGCCACTTATAACCGGTTTAGAGTTAGACCTAGCTCCTGCAACTCTTACCGTGTGGGTTCTGTCCATGAGCCAGATGGCAACCCATCTCGTGACGTAGGGGTTTATGTTCAGGCTGGTGAGCTTGTCTAAAACACGCAAGTGGGGAATGGTGTCGAAGGCCTTTGCATCTAGGCAGGCTGTGTGGACCACCTTTCCCTCGTCTATAGCCTTGGTAACTCTCTCAAAGAAATCCATCAGGTTTAGGAGGCATAATCTGCCCTTAAAGCCAAATTGGGTTGGGTCCAGCGTTTGGAGGTTTCCAATGTCTCTGTTAATGAGATCCATGATGATGCGCTCCATAGCTTTGCAAACCAAGCTAGTCAGACTTATATGGCGATACTTCCCGGGGTTCGTTGCGTCTCCACCTTTGTGGAGCAGAACAACAGTTGCTGTGCGCCACTCTGTGGGCTCATAGCCTGTGAAGAGGCGGAGTTTAAACAGTGTGTTTAGGTGAGAGGTTAGTTAATCTTTGAGCTTGTGTAGGACGCAGCCTAGGACACTGTCCGGTCTTACTGACTTTGTAGAGGGCTGTTTTAACCAGATTGTCTCTGATTTCAAGGGCACTACATTCTTCTGGTATAGTTATGGGCCCTTTTGGGGGTGAGAGGGGGGTGAAGTTTGCACTGAACCTGTCTGCCAGGATGTTGGCTATATTGGTCGGTTCAGTGTATTTTGAGCCATTCTGCACCAACTCTGAGCAGATGTGAGAATGGCCACTTAGATTCTTGACATAGCTAAAGAATGCCTTGTGGTTATCTTTGGAGTCCATTGCAATTTTCCTTTCGGAGCTAGCCTTGGATGATTTTATGAGGGAACATAGTTTCTTGCTGATACTGATCAGGGATGTCTTCCCTTCTTGGGATTTTACTCTTCTGTACTTCCTCCTCCTATTGTATAGCTTATTTATAGCAGGGGTCCACCAGACTGGTTTCCTTTTCTTGGAGGAGAGAGTCTTGGTTTTGTTTGGGATAGCACGATCCATGCATTCTTTTAGGTGCCTGTAGAGTGCATTAGTAAAGGATTTTGCAGCTTGGACAGCGTTATCCTTTAGTATGGGGGCTTTGAAACTTCCCATCTCGGCATTCCCTCCAGTATAGCTCTTTTGAGTGTGTACCTTTAACTCCCAGTGGGCGTGGCTTGAGACTTTAAAAAAATAAAGTCATCACCTTACATTTCTAACAAATACTCATTGACATAGGTCAAATATCAATACAACTGTGTTTGCCATCATGTATGCTTCAATATAAAATATTCAGATTCCTTGTATGTAGCGTGGTTTTGGAATTATTAATGCAAGTATGAACAAGTAATATCGGACGCCTAGAGGAGCAGTAGGAGGTAACTGCAGATGCACCTGGAGGTGTCACTCAGATGTAACGTGAAGATAGCTTTAGAAAAGTTTTTCACTGTGGTTTATTTGACTGGGGGTGGTGGCGGAATGTGGATATCCAGAGTGATTATTTTATGGTCAGATCTAATCATTGAGGGATTGCCCTCCGGTGTGAAACACCAGTCGCCCATGTTGGTGATGACCAGGTCCAATATGCTGTCACCTTTGGTGGGGGTGTTAACCAGTTGATCCAGGACATTTGAGTTTATAAATTCTAGGAAATGTTGGGCCAGGGATTTCGTACTTGAGTAGTTCTCCCAATTAATGTTTGGATAATTGAAATCACCCAATATCAGGTTGTTTGGTAGGACCTTTATGTTTCCCAGTGTTTCCAGGAATGTGGAGTGGGGGTCCTGGGACATGGTGGGTGATCTGTAGCAAGCTATAATTTGAATAGGAGTTTTGCCCGTTGTTAGTTGCACTTGGATGATCTCTGAAGCATCGCACTGTGCCACTAACCTGGAGGTGTGGGTATCCTTGATGAATATGGATAGTCCCCCGCCTTTTGTATTTCTGTCTGGGATTTGTGGCCGAAATGTATGGCATACGATTTGTAGCCTGGTAGCGCTGGGATGCTCTCTGGAGCCTTAAACCAGGTTTCTGTTACTGCACATATATCGATTTTCTCCATACTGAGGAATGCCTCGAGTGCGTGCATTTTGAGGTTTAGACTTCTGGCGCTGAGCAGCATTACCCTCAGTTTTTTCGTTACTTGCGCTATTTACGGCGGTGGGTTTGTCTTTTGAGCCTTGCCTAAAAATGGCACTATGGGGGTGGCAAGAGCCTTGGCCAGTATTCAAAAGCCTAAGGGTAACAGGTGCAAGCCGTCTCTAGCAAAGCAG
>NC_056741.1:319197643-319224259 GCF_019279795.1 Protopterus annectens
AAAATTTGTCCAGTTGATAATTCCGAGTAGAGGCAAATAGGTCTATGTCTGGCTTCCCCCATTTCTTTATCATGCTGAAGACTTGTGGATCCAGTTTCCACTCGTGAGGGCCCATAAGATTTCTGCTTAAATCTGCCAGAGTATTTTGCTTTCCTGGCAAGAATTGAGCTTGAAGATGTACTTGGTAAGTCAAGGCTGTGTCCCACAATGCCATGGCTAGTCTGCAAAGGCGGTATGAGTGTGTGCCCCCCTGCTTGTTTATGTACCACATAACTGTGGTATTGTCCGTCTTTATCAGTAGTTGTCCTGGATGAAGTAAGTCCTTGAAGGCTGTCAGGGCATTCTGAACAGCTAACACCTCTTTTTGATCGATATGCAGATGCACTTGTTTTGGAGTCCATGTGCCCTGAATGCATCTTCCCACCAGGTGGGGCCCCCATGCATAGTCTGATGCATCTGTAGTTAAGGTTTGGCTGGCAGGGGGTAGAGTGAAGGACCGTCCCATGTTTTGGTGACATGCCTCTGCCCACCAAAGAAACTCCTGTTGTAGGCAGGGAATGAGAGGAATCATTGTTTCCAGACTGTGACAATGTTAACTCCATAAACTTTTTAGTTACCACTGTAGTTTCCTCATAGGCAGTCTTGCATATGGAATCAGTAGAATGCAGGATGCCATAAACCCCAAAGCCTGCAGAATTTGTCTTGCAGATAACTGGGTTTTTGTGGCCATCTGTTTGAAGTAAATAGTCAGTAACCTTGGTTTGTCTGGCATGAGGAAAGCCATCTGGGCAGTTGTATTCAAGCTTGCACCCAGGAATGTTATCTTTTGAGAGGGTACCAGTTGTGATTTCTTTTCGTGTGTGTATCCCTAGGCATGTTAGAAGCCTTTTCACAAACGCCAGATGCTGATGAAGAATGTCCTTGTTCTCTGCTTGAATGAGACAGTCGTCCAAGTAAGGATAGATTTGTATACTTCTTTGTCTGCAAAATGCAATTACTGGTGCCAGGCACTTTGTAAAGACCCTGGGCGCAATAGATAAGCCACAAAGCAGTGCAGAGAATTGGTAATGCATAAAGCCAGCCTTGAAACGGAGGTATCTTCTGCACGATTCCCTTATTGGGATATGCAGGTATGCCTCTTAAGTCTAAAGACACTAGGCCAAGCGTTCTTGCCCATCATGGGCAGAAGCTGCTGCAAAGTTAGCATTTTGAATTTTGGAATGTCCAGGAATGTGTTTAAAATTGATAAATCCAGTATTGGGCGCCAGGCCTTGTCCTTTCTGGGTACCAAGAACAGTCTTGAGAACACCCTTGTCCTTTTTCCTGTTCTGGCCCTGGCTGAATAGCCCCCATATCCATGAGGGACGCAACTTGTTTCTGTACCTCTGCCCATTGACTTTTTGGCAGATCTGGCCAACCGTTTGGAATTGGCAGTGTGTGGAAGTGGAATCTGTATCCCTGGGATACTATGTTTAATACCCACTTGTCCTCAGTTATTAACTGCCAATTTTGAGCATAAAGTGCTAATTTTCCCCCTAAGGGAGCTGCCAAAAGATAAGTGCTTGGTGATGGCAGAGGGAAGTCATTGAGACCGTTTACTATAGGGTTGAGTTTTATTTCCTCCAGATTTGGAGGTAGAGGCACCCCATTGCTTTGACCTGTAAGAATCCTGTGACTCTTATCTAGGGCACCTGGATTTGCCCCGTGGAGCTCTGTCGGACACATGAAAGCACCAATTTTTTGTAGGCCAGTGTCTACCGAACCCTGGTGGCTGCACTTGTAAGAAGTCTTTTACAGTTTGCATAGACTTAGCTTTGTTTTCCATTTTCTTTAAAACCTCTTCTGCCTTAATACCAAAGCATCATGCTGTAAAGGTGCATCCAGCAAATTAGCTTTAACATGATCAGGCAAATTTTGCTCTTTTAGCCAGGCATGCCTTCTAATCACAGATCCAGTAACTGTGGCCCTGCAGGAGACCTCTAAGGAAACAAAACCACATTGCAAAGTATGCTTTCCAACTTGTTCATGCACTAATTCCTACAATTCTTTATTTTCTACACATTCAGAAATCAACATTTTCTGTTTCAGTAATCCCATAACATGTGGTTAATACTTAAGCATATGAAACTGGCAGTTTAAGGCCCTAATTGCCAAGGTTGCAGATGTATACACCTTCTTTCCCCATCTATCCAGTGGCCTGGAATCTCTATGAGAGGGGGTAGGATTTTTTGCTGTTGAGGTCTTTACACCTTTTGAACCCTGTGAAATAGTTTCAGGGTCAGCAGCAGGGTTTTTAAAGAGATATTTGTGCGAGTCAGGAACCCTGTAATATCTGTCTGGCTTGTTAGGAGCCGGAGGTAAGGAGTCTGGTGTCAAGCTTGACTCCGAAAACACATCATCCACAATGTGTAAAACAGGAGGTATGGCTAAAGGCCTATGCTGAGGGAGAAGGAAATCCCTAAGCCTCTTTTTTGATTCTGAGAAATCCTGACTCGCCCAGTGAAAATGCTCCCTCAAAGTATGCAAGGTTTCTCCAAAGGAATAATCTTCAGGAGGAGCTGCAGATGGGATAGATTCCTCTGCATCAGAATCCTCATAGGGTGGTACAGAAAATTCCTGATCAGAAGAGACATCAAAAGAAATAGAAACCTGATCTGAAGATTCATAATCAGTGTCTTACCTAGGCCTCTTATCAGGGGGGGTTGGGAACCCCTGATCAAGGTAATTAGGTATTCAGCCATTTTGATCATCTGCTTTTTGGGCATAGAGCCCTGAGCACGTGGCGCATGCGTAGGTCTTTTAGCTTTAGAAGTTGACATCGGTTTTATATAGAAATGCTGAGGTCTGAAGACACCCTCAGAAGCCGGTTCCTGCTCAGCGACTCTGGACCCATCCGAGAGACAGACATCCACGGGTACAATACTTCGAGAATCTCGCGGCGTGCCAGACTCCACATGGGTCTTGGTAGAGGCCTGCGACTCGAAAGTAGCGGGTATCAGGGGCTGTGAAAGCGCCTGAGTACCGGCGAACCGGCGACTGGCTTAGAAGCTTCGTTGGTTTTGGACCTCGACGGTCTGTCTCTATTCTTTTCTTTGCATTTTTTGTGAACTCCGGTAGTTGGATTGCTATCAGACGACATTTCAGGATAGTTAAATCAGTTTCCAAAATATTTTGATGCAAAGATATACCGACGTTTAATAGTGCGTTGGTTAAATCTAGCACAAAGCCAACAGCTAGGCACGATTACAAATGGAAATCCTTATGAGGTATTTGCTTCCCACAAGTAATGCAATTAACTTTTACTGACATTGGTATGGAGCAAGAAAAAGTTTCCCCAACGGGGTACTTAGCTTTAGTGAAGACTTCGGTTCTGAAACTCGAATTTGAAAATTTCAGGAGTTGGCCAACCGGCACTTGCGAACTGCTTCTGCTTCGGGCACCGCGCGGCAAGAAAGACTAAAGAAAATGGCGTCGGCTGCCTGTTTTATACCCCTGATGACCTGACGTCATGGAAGAAGAGACAGTAATCAACGCAGGACCCAACACTTTGGAATTCAGGCCGACTGAGGGCAACCTGCCAGTAGAGTACCCAAATGTAATGACTGCAACAGTGAAACACGAAGAACATCCGCTGCCTACTTTCTTTCAGAGACTGATTCCAGAGCTCCACTTCCTCTGCCCATAATAAACTGCTCCCCTCATCTACTGCATATCAAGTTTGCTACCCACACTGGTTCTAAAATATGCAAGGGCTTGAAAAGGGGACATCTTGAAGGCCCAACCTCCCAATCACACAGGGTGTCCAAATGGAGAGATAAGTCAGCAAGCAAAGGAGAGTAGTATTGCTAAAACTGAATTCAGCCTCAGGTCTCGGTGAGTACTTTCACGAGGTGGACCCCGTTTTTTTAATAAATCTCACCAAGCCGACACGAATATATAGACTGTATTTTATATAGCATATTTTACATTAGGTCAAAAATTAATAAAGATAGCTGGGTGCACAAGACCCAGGATAAAAAAGTGCCCAATCCTGGTAGGCACACTGGTGCCAGGACTGGAAAACATGAGTATAGAATCCACAAAATACGGAAACATTTCTACAATGGGGCCAGGCCAGACCCAGGTGGAGGACGGCCCACCTGTTGTAGAAGGAAGCAGCAGTCCACAAAAATTACAAAAACTGATGGGCCAAAGAAGAGCCATAAAGACAATAGTGTGCACTATAGATAAAGAAATGTATTGTTACTACTACGCAAAAGCCCAAAATTTTAGGACACAAGATACAAAAATATTGAGAGACAGCAATTAGAGGAAAGAAAAATACTTCCACAAGAAAAACTGTTGGACACTTCAAATAAAAATGTATGTTCAATAATACAAACAGACTTGTGAAAAACACTACAGACCAAGAAACTTTGAACAGTTTGGCATCTGAGGAAGTGCAAAAATATAAACAAAACCTAGAGATTTTTGAAAGATATGAAAAAAGAAACTGACAAGGGGAAAAAAGATTCAGTATGGTATAATATTTATGCAAAGTCAAAGGCCAAACTAATCAATACAAAAAAAGCAGCCCCAAAGACATTTGAAGAAAAATACAGAAAAAGGCATCCAGATATGGAAATTTCACAATACAAATATCACAAACAGGGGATGTAGAAAAGATTAGTACAGTAGAAGTTAAAAAAAAAAAAAATAGAAGCTGAAGTTATGGAATGCCCGCGAAGTGAAGGATTTGGCGTAGAAAATCTAACAGGTTCCCATTATAGTATGATGGAACAGGTCCCCAAAGTAAGGGGAAACAGGAAGATCAGGAGACATCTGAGGAAGAAATATGGACATGGGAAAGAAAAAAAGAAGTTATGTACTCACCATAATGTTCCATGCTTGTTGCCCATCAAGCCGTTCATTCTTACAATGATGGGTTCGGAGCTGATCCTCGGCTCTGACTTGGCCGAATACTTAGCTGAAAGTCTCAAGCTTGGCTCGTGGCAAGAAGGTATCTCAATGCAGTGGTGTAATTCCCCAGATCTTGTTTGCTGCGAATACTGAACAATATTGTACACTATATACATACCTACAAACAAATAAACATACATCTAAGTCCATACTATATATACTGAAAGGAGAAAAGCTGAGACAAAGAACTCCTGAAGGTAGTGAAAATCTACCAGGTCTACAAGGAGTCTTTGGCAGGGGGAAGGAGGGAGGGTTCGTAATAATGAACGGCGAGATGGACAAAAAATATGGTGAGTGCATAACTTCTTTATGTTATATTGTCCTATCTCACCTTCATTCTTACAATGACGGGACAGGGTCCCTAGCACCTTTTTCTTGGGAGGCTCACAGCAGTACACCTTTAAGCACCATGGAACCAAAGGATGCCCTGTCCCTGGAGGCCAAATCCACTTTGTAATGAGTGGTAAAAGTATGTGGAGTAGACCAAGTAGCTGCTGCACAAACATTATCTATGGGAATTCTGGCTTGGAAAGCAGATGACGTAGCCATTGCTCTATTGGAATGAGTCTTCACTTTGAAAGGTAAATCTTTGTGATTTGAGCTATAAATTAATGTAATACAATTTGAAAGCCAATTAGAAAGAGTAGTTTTTGAGACTGAGGATCCTTTTTTTGCATCAGCGAAGGATACAAATAATTGGTCAGGTTTTCTGAAATCTTTTAATCTATGCAAATAGAATCTGAGTTGTCTATGCACATCCAGTTGATGTAATTTGTACTCTGCCCTGTTGCTACGATTAGGAATGAACACTGGAAGTTCTATGGATTGGTTTATGTTGTTTGGAGAAGAGACTTTAGGTAGAAAGGATGGGTTTGTACGTAGGGATACCCTATCCTTATGAAAAATTAAATATGGTGGTCTAATAGAAAGAGCTTGAAATTCTGACACCCTTCTAGCAGAGGTTATAGCCACTAGAAACAAAGTCTTCAAATAAAGGAACTTGAGGTCTGAGGATGAAGAGGGCTCGAAGGGACGGAATGTGAGATGAGACTAAACAAAATTTAGATCCAAAGGAGAAAGGGGTTCCTTAAAGGGAGGTCTTAACAAGGAAGCACCTTTTAAGAACATTAAGTTGGAAGTAGAATCCCCAATATGAAAATTGGGAATTGCAGCCAGTTGAACCTTGATGGTTGCTGCAGCTGAGTCTTGTTGAAAAAGTTCCGCCAAAAATTCCAAAACAGAATAAATAGGTGCAGAGAAAGGATCAATGTTCTTATCTTGAGCCCAAAGGGAAAACCTCTTCCATTTACTAGAACAGAACTTTCTAGTGGAAGCTTTATGGGAGGACATTAAGATATGTCTAACCGTAGGAGTGAAATTGTGAAGCCTGACTAAATTGGGAAGTGGAGCAGCCAAGCTGTCAGTTTCAGGCTGTGGAAAGGAGGATGAAGCTCCCCTGACATACGAGTCAGATCAGGCACTGGGTCTAGAATCCAAGGCTTCTCCTGAAGATGAGGCCAAAGGAAGGGGAACCAAACTTGGTGAGGCCACTAAGGAGCAATGAGAATTATTCTGCTTCCCGAGCACTGTGCTTTCTGAATTAATCTGGGTATGAGAGGAAACGGTGGAAAGGCATACAAAAGTCCCGAAGGCCAATCGTGAGCAAGAGCATCTTTCAGCGTCTCTCCCGGAGGGGGGATTAGGGTAAACTAGTTGCTGCACTTGGCATCCATGGGAGTGGCAAAGAGATCGCAGCAAGGCTGTCCCCATGTCTGGAAAATCATTTCCACTACATTTTGAGTGAGAGACCACTTGTGAGGCATTAGGATGGCTCTGCTCAGCTTGCCCACTTTCACGTTGGACTTCAACGGAATGTACGTTGCGAATAGAAAGTGCTGGGAAGAAAGGTACAGTTGTGTACACTTACCATAAATGTAGATGTTAGAGTGTATTCACTGTTGCAGCCATCACACTTGGGTTATCTGCCTGCAGGAAAGCCCTCAGTTGGCCCGAATACCAGAGTCTTGGGATTTCTGCGTCGGATGCTGTCGCCTGTTCCATGACGTCAGGTCACCAGGGGTATAAAACATGCAGCCGATGCCATTACATCAGTTTTTTTTTCCCCAGATGTCAGGAGTCCCCATAATAGGAAGCAATTACATGGTGTGGATCACCTCCAGTAAAAAGTAAATACCACTGCCATAAGATATGACCAAATAAGAGGATAGGTAGAAAGTACAGAAAAGTCAGGGGGCTGGAGGGAGGGTAACCAGGACTGCAATAGTGAATACACTCTAACATCTACATTTATGTTAAGTGTACACAACTGTACTGTTGGAGTCATCACACTTCGGTTAATTCCCAAAGTTGAGGAAGGGTGAAGGCAGTCAAAGAAGTACTAGGGCTGGCTAGCAGGCCTTGTAAGACTGCTGTAGCAAATCCAGCTCTGGATTTAGAAAAGATAGCTAAGTGATAATGCTTGGTGAAGGTGTGTACTGCACTCCAGGTTGTAGCTTCCAAAATGTCCCTGGGTAGGGACTCCCCTGAGAAATGCTGTAGAGGTTGAGGTAGCCCTAGTGGAATGGGTTCTGATTAACAGTGAGGTAGGTTTTCCATGGTGCTTGTAGCAGAAATGGATGCAGTGTGCTATCCATTTGGAGATGATTTACTTGGATATGGCCTTGCCCTCTGCCCCAGTAGAAAAGCTGACTAGCAGCTGGTCAGATTTTCTGAACGGTTTAGCCCTGTCAAGGTAAAACCTAAGCTGTCTGTGCATGTCCAAGGAGTGCAGGATCCTTTCCCTTTTATTCTGAGGTTTAGGAAAAAAGGTTGGTAAATGGATGGATTGGTTTAAAGCCACACTGGATACCACCTTGGGCACACATGATGGGCTATAGTCCTGAGGGAAACCCTGTCAACATGGAAGATAATGAAGGGTTCCACAGCCATAAGGGCCTGTAACTCAGACACTCTTCTTTCTGAAGTGATGGCTAGAAATAGGGCTGTTTTCCAAGACAGGAATTTTAACTCTGCTGTAGCAGCAGGCTCAAAAGGGGGGGGGGGGGTGTGAGCTTCTCTAGTACAAAGTTAAGGTCCCAGGCAGGAGTGTGAGCTCTCCTCGGGGATCTTAAGATTGTTAGCTCCTCTCAGGAACTGTTTGACCAGAGGGTGAGAGAAGAGGGGTGGGCTCAGTATTGTAATGTGCTGAGATGGCAGGGGTATGAATCTTAATGGAAGAGAAGGATAGGCCTTTGTGGAGCAGCTCTGCTAGATAATCTAGGATTTGAGGTAAGGTGGGCATGGCTGGGTCCTTTACCTGAGACCGGCTCCAAGAACAGTATCTTTTCCACTTTTCTGAATAGGATTTCCTAGTACTAGGCCTCCTGGCCTCAAGGATGACATCCAGCACCTGTTTGCTGGGGGTTGCTGGTGATGCATTCAGGGAATAAACCAGGCTGCTAGGTTCAATGTTTGAAGCTGAGGATGCAAGCTCTGGCCCTCCTGCTGGGATAGCAGAGAAAGGGGGTCTGATGCAAGTGCCAGAGTGGCACTGTGTCAGACTGCGTAAAAGTAGGTACCAGTGCTGGCGTGGCCAGTCTGGTGCAATAAGGACGGTCCTTGGCCTGTCCCGTTTGATCTTGAGTAGTACTTTCGAGAGGGGCTGAGGGGGAAATGCATAGATTGAGAGGTTTTCCCATGTCAAGGATAGGGCATCCACTTTCCATGCTTGGCTGTGGGGTGTTCTGGTGCAAAATCTGCTCAATTGATGGTTCGGGAGCAAAGAGGTCCACCTTTGGTGTCCCCCACCTGTGGAATAGAAGCTTGAATGAATTGGGTTCCAGTATCCACTCGTGCGGGTCCATTAGATTTCTGCTCAAGTCATCTGCCAGTGAATTTTGTTTGCCTGGCAGGAATTGAGCTTGCAGGTGCACTTCGTTGCTCAAGGCTGTGCTCCACAAAGCCATGGCTAACCTGCAGAGTTGGTAGGAATGAGTTCCCCTCTGCTTGTTTATGTACCACATGACCGTGGTGTTGTCTGTCTTTATCAAGAGTTGTCCTGGAAGGATAACGTATTTGAACAGCTAACATTTCTTTCTGATTGATTTGTCCTGGGCTCCATTTGCCTTGAATGCATTTGCCTGCCATGTGAAGCACCCATGCATAGTCTGATGCATCTGTCAGGGTTTGGGCTGCAGCTGGTTGAGTGAAAGGGAGTCCCTTGTTGTGGTTGCAGGCCTCTGCCCACTAAAGGAACTTTGTCCTTAGGCAAGGAATGATCGGAATCACTGTTTCCAGATACTAAGAATGTTGACACCAGAGACTTTTTAAGTACCACTGAAGTATCCTCATATGCAGTCTTGCATACGGAATTAGGAGAATGCATGAGGCCATGAATCCTAGGGCTTGCAGTATTTTTCTTGCAGATCGCTGGGTTTGGGTGACCAGTAGTTTGAAGTAATTTGTCAAATAAACCTGCTTTTCTGCAGTGAGGAATTCCATCTGGGAAGTTGTGTTCAAGCTTGCTCCCAGGAATACAAATTCTTGGCTGGGTACCAGATGTGATTTCTTTTCATTGATGGTATACCCCAGAGAAGTTAGGAGTCTCTTTACAAATGTCAGGTGCTGAAGCAGTAATTCCTGACTGTCCACCTGAATCGGGCAATTGTCCAAGTATGGGTAAATGTGAATGTTTCTCTGCCTGCAGTATGCAATGTCTGGAGCAAGACAAGGTGAATACCCTGGGCACAATAGATAAGCCTAAGGGATGTGCAGAAAACTGACAGTGCATAGAATCCACCCTGAAAATTACAGTTGTGTACACTTACCATAAATGTAGATGTTCGAGTGTAATCACTGTTGCAGTCATCACATTTGGGTTATCTGCTTGCAGTAGCCCTGTCGGCCTGATTAACAAAGTCTTGGGTCCTGTGTCGGTTGCTATCCCTTCTTCCGTGACGTCAGGGGTATAAAAAGTACAGCTTTGTACCTACCATAAATGTAGATGTTCGAGTGTATACACTGCTGCAGTCATTACACTCGGGTTATCCTGCCGTCAGACGGTTCCCCACTTGGCCTGAGTTCCAAAGTCTTGTCCGGCATCGGTTGCTGTTGCCTCCTCCCTGACGTCAGTGCGACAGGGGTATATAAGATGCAGCCAACGCCATTTTCTTCAGTTTTTCTTGCCCCAGATGTCAGGTGCCTCTAAATAGGTAGGCAATTCCAATTGCTAATAAAACATACATAAGAAAAGCAAAAAACAACTTACAGCTACCAGAAAATACTCCCCATAGGTAGTAAAGGGTAGAAGACATAGGTACGTACCAGCCAGTAAGAGAGGAGGGAGGGAGGGTAACCTGGACTGCAGCGGTGTATACACTCGAACATCTATATTTATGGTAGGTACAAACCTGTACTATGTTCATCGTGTTACACTGCTGCAGTCATTACACTTGGGTAGAATCCCAAAGCAGAGGTAGGGTGGCTGGTTCTATAAGGCATTAGGGGGTGGCTATAAGGCCCTGCAGCACTGCAGTGGCGAAGCCAGCTCTGGATTTAGAGTATAGAGGCAGATGATAATGCTTGGTGAAGGTATGTACAGAACTCCAAGTTGCTGCTTCCAAAATATCCTTGGTAGGTACTCCCCTGAGGTAGGCAGTTGAAGTGGCTGTTGCCCTGGTGGAGTGAGATCTAATGCTGCTAGGTACAGGTTTTCCATGGTATGTGTAGCAGAAACGTATACAATGTCATATCCATTTTGAAATAGTCTGTTTTGAAATGGCTTTTCCCTGTGCTCCTGCAGCATATGCTACCAATAACTGCTCAGATTTTCTGAAAGCTTTGGTTTTGTCCAAGTAGAAGCGTAACTGCCTGTGAATGTCCAAAGAGTGCAGTAATCTTTCCCCTTTATTCTGTGGTTTAGGATAAAAAGTTGGCAGGTGAATAGTTTGGTTTAGAGCCACACTGGATACCACTTTTGGCGTAAAGGTAGGGTTAGTTCTTAAAGACACCCTGTCCTGGTGGAAAATGAGGAAGGGTTCCACTGCCATTAGTGCCTGTAATTCTGAAACTCTTCGTGCTGATGTAATTGCCAGGAGCAGAGCAGTTTTCCAAGAGATATATTTTAGTTCTGCTGTGTTAGCTGGCTCAAAAGGAGGTAAAGTTAGTTTTTCCAAAACAAAGTTGAGGTCCCAAGTAGGAGTAGGTGCTCTACGGGGCGGTCTTATGTTTTTAGCCCCTCTGAGGTACTGTTTTAACAGTGGATTAGAGAAAATTGGTGGATCCGTGTTGCAATGAGCAGAGATGGCAAAGGCGTGGATCTTGATGGATGAGAAGGAGAGGCCTTTGTCCAGCATCTCAGTTAAGTACTGTAGTATCTGAGGAATGTTTGGGACAAGAGGGTCAAGGCTGTGAGGTTGGTTCCAGGCATTTATCCAAGTAGGCTTTCCTGGTACTAGGCCTTCTGGCCTCCAGAATGACATCCATAACAGCTTGGGAGAGAGGCGTTGCTTGCTTGACTAAGGAATCTTCCATGCAGCTAGGTTTAAGGTCTTTAGCTTGCTGTGTAGTATTTGACTGTTGTGCAGAGTCAGCAGATGTGGGATTTGAGGCAAAATCCAGGGTGGTTCTTGTGCTAAGCTCCTTAAGATTGGGTACCAGTGCTGGCGTGGCCAGTCTGGTGCAATCAGGATCATCTTTGGCTCTTCTTGCCTGGCTTTTATGAGCACCTTTGGCAGGAGACGTAGTGGTGGGAAAGCGTATACTTGTAGGTTCTCCCAGCTGAATGAGAGGGCATCCACTTTCCATGCTTGTGGTTGGTAACTCCTTGTGCAGAATTTTGTAGCTGGCAGTTTATTGGGGATGCAAATAGATCTATGTCCGGGTTCCACCATTTCTGTGTTATTTTGAATATTTGTGGATTCAATGCCCATTTGTGGGGATCCATGATGTTTCTGCTTAAGTCGTCTGTCAGTGTGTTTTTCTCTCCTGGCAGGAATTGTGCTTGCAGATGAACTTGGTTTATAGCTGTGTTCCACAAGGTCATGGCTTGTCTGCATAGGGGGTAGGAGTGAGTGCCCCCTTGCTTGTTAATGTACCACATAACTGTGGTGTTGTCTGTCTAACAATAGTTGTCCTGGATGCAGCAGGTCCTTGAAAGCTATAAGGGCATTTTGTACAGCTAGCATCTCTTTTTGATTGATGTGAAGATGCCTTTGTTCTGCGGGCCACATGCCCTGAATACATGTGCCTGCCATGTGTGCTCCCCAGGCATAATCTGATGCATCTGTTGTCAGTGTTTGCCTGGCTGTGGGTTGTGTAAAAGGCTGTCCCTTGTTGAGGTGACAAGCTTGAGCCCACCATTGAAATTCCTGTTGAAGGCAAGGGATTAGTGGTATAACTGTTTCCAAACTTTGACAGTGTTAAGACCATACATTTGAGACCATACATTCTTTAGGTACTATTGTAGTTTCCTCATATGCAGTCTAGCATATGGAATTAGTAGTATGCAGGCTGCCATGTAACCCAAGGCCTGCAGAATTTTTCTTGCAGGGAGTTGGGTCTTTGTTGCCATCAATTGAAAGTATTGAGTCAGTTGTCCTTGCTTGTCTGGCGTGAGATAAGCCATCTGGGCCATTGTGTTCAAGCTGGCACCCAGGAATATAATCTCTTGTGAGGGCACTAGTTTTGATTTCTTTTCGTTTACTGTGTACCCCAGGCAATTTAATAACTTTTTTACAAATGCCAGATGCTTTAGAAGAATGTCCTTGCTCTCTGCTTAAATCAAGCAGTCGTCCAGGTACGGATAAATTTGAATTCCCTTCTGTCTGCAAAATGCAATTACTGGTGCCAGGCACTTTGTGAAGACCCTGGGCGCAGTAGATAAGCCAAAGGGCACTGCAGAGAATTGGTAGCGCATTGAACCAGCTATGAATCTGAGGTATCTTCTGCAGTTTTGTCTGATAGGGACATGCAGGTATGCCTCTTTGAGGTCCAAAGTCACGAGCCAAGCTTTCCTGCCCAGCATGGGAAGAAGCTGTTGTAGTGTCAACATTTTGAATTTCGGAACAACCAGGTAAGTGTTTAGAGATGAAAGATCCAGAATGGGCCTTCAGGCTTTGTCCTTTCTTGGTACCAGAAAGAGTCTTGAATAAAATCCTTGTCCTTGCTCCTGTGATGGTACCTTTTGAATAGCTCTAATATCCATGAGTGCTGTAATTTGTTTTTGAGCCTCTGCCCATTGATTTGGTGGCAGATTTGGCATTCCTTTTAACCTTGGCAGAGTGTGAAAGTGGAACCTGTAACCTTGAAATACAATGTTGAGAACCCATTTGTCTTTGGTGATCATTTGCCAATTGTGGTAGAAGAGTGTCAGTTTTCCTCCCAAGGGGGGCTGCCAAGAGGGATTTGTTTGGCAGCTGTAGTGGGAAGTCATTGGAGCTGCTTTTTATATTGTTGGGGCCTGTCTTCCCCTTCTTTCTGGCCTGATGCAACCCATTGTCGAGGCCTGTAAGGACCTTGTGTTTGACCTCTACCTCTTGGATGTCTGTATCTTCCCCTTTGAGGTATGTCTAATTGGAAAGGACCAATTTTTAGTTGGCCAGTTTCTGCTAAATCTAGGAGGCTGAACCTGTAAGAAATCCTTCACCGTTTGCATAGATTTTGCCTTATCCTCCATTTTCTTTAATACCTCTTCTGCCTTAACTCCTAATAACACATCCTGCTGCAAAGGTGCAACCAATAATTTTGCTTTAACATGATCTGGTAACGTATGTTCTTTTAACCAAGCATGTCTTCTAATGACACAGCCTGTAACTGCTGCTCTGCAGGAGGCCTCTAGAGAATCAAAACCACATTGCAAAGTATGCTTTCCCACTTGTTCAGCTGCATGCAATAAATCCTGCATTTCTTTAAAATTAGGAGGATCTGATTCTGGAAGCATTTTTTGTTTTAACTGAGACAGTAAAAATTGCTGATATTTTAGCATGTGAAACTGGCAATTTAAGACTCGCATTGCTAAAGCTGCAGACGTATATACTTTATTTTCCCATCTGTCTAATGCTCTGGAATCTCTGTCAGAGGGAACTGGATTCTTGGCTGATGAGGCCTCAACTCCTTTGGGTCCCTGAGAAATAGTTTCAGGGTCAGCTACAGGGCTTTCATACAGAAATTTATGAGCCAGGGACTCTGTAGTATCGGTCAGGTTTAACAGGGGCTGGAGGTAAGGAATCAGGATTTAAGCTGGATTCAGTATACACATCATCCACAATATCTAACACTGGCGGAATAGCAAGGGGTCTGTGTTGAGGTAATAAAATGAAGTCTCTGAGCCTTTACTTGGATTCTGAACAATCCTGGCCTTCCCAGTGGAAATGCTCCCTCATGGTATGTAGGGTTTCCCCAAAGGAGTAGTCCCTCGGGCGGTGAGGCTGATGGAATTGATTCCTCAGCATCAGAATCCTCATAAGGGGGTAAAGAGTATCCCAGGTCTGAGGATGAATCAGAAGAGATGGACAACCTGGTCGGATGAGTCATAGTCTGCATCCTGTCTAGGCCTTTTATCAGGAGGGGATGGGACCCCCCTGATCAGAGTGATTAGGTCTTCGGCCATTTTGAGCATTTGTTTCTTAGGCATGGAGGCCTGTCCTTGAGAATGATGTATTTGTTTCTTTGATTTTAAAGGAGGCTTAGACTTAGCTGAGGGTTTAATGCTTAACTGAGTAGGTCTGAAGACACCCTCTGAAGCTGTGGGTTGCTCAGCTACTCCGGATCCCTCTGAAAGGTTAGTCTCGGTAGGCTGAATAACTTGTGCGTCCGAAGGCCCAGCCGTCTCCATGTGGGAGTCAGAGGCGGCCTGTGGTTCTATAGAAGCGGTTGTCAGGGGCTGCGAAGGCGCCTCGCTGAAAACCGGAGAACCGGCGACTGGCCTAGAAGAGGCTTTGTCGTCAGTTTTGGGCCTCGGATGCCTATCCTTGTCTTTGCGCTTTTTGTGTATTCCGGTTGTCGGAAGTTCCGACGGCATGGTATAATTGAATTTTCTACCAAAATAATGTCGGGCAAAATCAAACCAACGTTTAATAGTGCGCTTGTTAAACCTAGCACAAAACCGACAACCAGTGACGTTGTGGTCTGGGCCTAGGCATGGGATACAATAGGTATGGAAATCCTTATGAGATATTTGCTTCCCACAAGAAATACAGTTATTAACTTTTACTGACATCGGGTCTGAGGCAAGAAAAAGTTTCCCCAACGGGGTACTTAGCTTTGTAGAAGACTTTGGTTCTGGATTTGGAATGAAAATCTCAGGAGACAGCCGACAGGCACTTGAGAACTGCTTCTGCTTCGGGCACCGCACGGCAAGAAAGACTGAAGAAAATGGCGTCGGCTGCAGCTTATATACCCCTGTCGCACTGATGTCAGGGAGGAGGCGATAGCAACCGACGCCGGACCAAGACTTTGGAACTCAGGCCAACTGGTGAACCGCCTAATGGCAGGATAACCCAAGTGTAATGACTGCAGCAGTGTAACCCGATGAACATCATGCAGCTGACACAATTACATCAGTTTTTCTTGCCCCAGATGTCGGGTGCCCCCCAATGGGAAACAATTAAATCTATAAATATACAAGGTTATACCTCCAACAAAAAAGCAAATACACCAAAAAGATTTTGAGCATAGTAAAGGGGAGTAGAGGTATAGCCAAAAGAAGTAAGGGGGCTGGAGGGAGGGTAACCAGGACTGCAACAGTGAATACACTCGAACATCTACATTTATGGTAAGTGTACACAACTGTACTATGTCCTTCGTGTATCACTGTTGTAGTCATCACATTTGGGTAGATTCCCAAAGCTAAGGATGGGAGGAGGAATTTAGATAGCATTAGGACCAGCTATAAGGCCCTGCAAGATTGCAGTGGCAAAGCCAGCTCTGGATTTAGAGAAAATTGGCAGATGGTAATACTTGGTGAAAGTATGTACAAAACTCCAGGAAGCAGTTCTAGGATGTCCTTGGTAGGGATGCTTCTGAGAAAGGCTGTAGAGGTAGATGCGGCCCTGGTTGAGTGGGGTCTGATCCCCTGTGGGATAGGTTTTCCATGGTGCTTGTAGCAGAAATGAATGCAATGGCCTATTTATTTGGAAATGGTTTGCTTTGAAATAGCCTTCCCCTCTGCCCCTATAGCAAATGCCACCAGCAGTTGGTCAGATTACCTTTGAGGTTTAGTCCTGTTCAAGTAGAATCTAAGTTGTCTGTGCACATCTAAGGAGTGCAGTATCCATTCCCCTTTGTTCTGTGGATTACGAAAGAAGGTTGGCAAATGAATGGACTGATTAAGGGCAACAATGGATACCACCTTGGGCATGAAGGAAGGATTGGTCCTGAGAGACACCCTGTCCGCATGAAAGATGATGAAAGGCTCTAGTGCCATGAGGGCTTGTAATTCAGATAACCTTCTTGCTGATGTGATTGCTAAAAGGAAAGCTGTTTTCCAAGAAAGGAATTTTAAGTCTGCAGTAGTAGCTGGTAGCTGGCTCGAAAGGAGGAAGAGCGAGTTTCTCCAATACAAAGTTAAGGTCCCAGACTGGAGTTGGAGGTCTCCTGGGTGGTCGTAGATTTTTGGCCACTCTGAGGATCTGCTTGAGCAGTGGATGAGAGAAGAGGGGAGGTTCTGTGTTATAATGAGCTGAAATGGCTGAGGCGTGAATCTTGAAGGAGGAGAAAGACAGGCCCTTGTGAAGCATCTCAGTTAAGAATTGTAAAATCTGAGGTAAATTGGGCACTGCTGTGCTCATCCCTTTTTGTTGGTTCCAGGCACAAAATCTTTTCCATTTATCAGCATAAGATTTTCTAGCACTAGGCCTCCTTGCCTCTAAAATGATATCCATCACTGGTTTACTGAGGGATTGTAAAGGAGAGATTAGTTAATTAGCCAGGCTGCTAGGTTCAGTGTTTGAAGCTGAGGGTGCAGAATCTGGTTCTCCTGCTGAGACAATAGGGTAGGAGTCTGAGGCAGGTGCCATGGGGCCAACAGTGATACTGCGCAAGAGGGGGTACCCAGTGCTGGCGTGGCCAGTCTGGTGCAATCAAAATCATCCTTGGTTTATCTCGTTTGATTTTTAGTAGTATTTTGGAGAGTAGAGGCACAGGAGGAAAGGCAAAAAAAATGATAGGTTTTTCCAGCTGAAGGACAGAACATCCACTTTCCAAGCTTGTTTGTGGGTGTCCTTGTGCAAAATTTGTCCAATTGACGGTTCTGGGGGGAGACAAACAGGTCTATATCTGGGCTTCCCCATTTACTTGTCAACATGTTGAAAATCCTTGGTTCCAGTTTCCACTCTTGTGGGTCCATGAGGTTTCTACTTAATTCGTCTGCCAGTGTATTTAGTTTTCCTGGCAGGAATTGAGCTTGTAGATGCACTTGGTAGCTCAGGGCTGTGTTCCACAATGCCATGGCTAGTGTGCAGAGGGGGTAAGAATGTGTACCCCCCTGCTTGTTTAAGTACCACATAACAGTGGTGTTGTCGGTCTTCACCAATAATTATCCTGGAAGAATGTGGTCCTTGAAGGCTGTCAGAACATTCTGTACAGCTAACATTTCTTTTTGATTGATATGCAGGTGCAGTTGACTTGGGTTCAATTTGACCTGAATGCACTTCCTTGCCATGTGAGCCCCCCATGCATAGTCTGATGCATCCGTTGTTAGGGTTTAAGCGGCAGGGGGTAGTGTGAATGGTAGTCCCTTGTTTTGGTGGCAGGCCTCTGCCCACCAAAGAAACTCTAGGCGTAGGCAAGGTATGACAGGAATCACTGCTTCTAGATCCTGAGAATGTTGACACCATAGGCTTTTTAAATATCACTGTAGTTTCCTCATATGCAGTCTTGCATATGGAATTAGAAGAATGCAGGAGGCCATGAACCTCAAGGTTTGTAGTATTTGCCTTGCAGATAGCAAGGTTTTTTGGGCCACTTGTTTGAAGTAGGTTGTCAAATGAATTAGTTTTTCTGGCGTGAGGAAAGCCATCTGGGAAGTTGTTTTCAGGCTTGCTCCCAGGAATATAATTTGTTGACAGCGTATCAGGTGCGATTTCTTTTCATTTATGGTGTACCCAGACAAGTTAGCACCCTTTGTACAAAGGCCAGATGATTCAAAAGTATGTCCTGGCTTTGTGCATGAATTAGACAATTGTCCAGGTATGGGTATATCTGAATATTTCTTTGCCTGCAAAATGCAATGACTGGAGGTAGGCACTTTGTGAATACCCAGGGGCAGTAGATAAGCCAAAGGGTAGTGCAGAGAACTGATAGTGCGTGTAGCCTGCCTTGAAGCAGTTTTCCAAGAAAGGAATTTTAAGTCTGCAGTAGTAGCTGGCTCGAAAGGAGGAAGAGCGAGTTTCTCCAATACAAAGTTAAGGTCCCAGACTGGTACTTAAACAAGCAGGGGGGGGGTACACATTCTTACCCCCTCTGCACACTAGGTGTCTTCTGCATTATTCCCTGATTGGGATGTGCAGGTATGCTTCCTTTAAATCTAGTGTTGCCAACCAGGCATCTTTGCCTAGCATAGGGAGCAGCTGAAGAGTCAGCATAATGGATTTTGGAATCACCAAAAAGGTGTTTAGAGTAGACAGGTTCAGGATTGGACGCCATGAACTGTCTTTTCTGGGTACCATGAAAAGTCTCAAGTAGAAACCCTTGCCCCATTTCCTCTTCTGGTACCAACTGAATACCCCCCATGCTTAAGAGAGAAAGTACTTGCTTTTGGGCCTTTGCCCACTGATTTGGGGGTAGATCTGGCCACCCGCTTGGTGCTGGTAACGTGTGGAAGTGAAATCTGTATCCCTGGGACACTACATTTAAAACCCAATGCCCTGGGTAATGAGTTCCCAGTTCTTTGCATGAAGAGCAATCTTTCCCCCCAAAGGGGCAGTCAGTTGAGAAGGGCTTGCAAGTTTTAAAAATAAGTCATTGAGAGAGTTTACCATAGGGGGGAGTTTTATTACTCCCTGATTTAGAAGTGGAGGCCCCCTACTGCTTAGTCCTGTGCGTACCCTGGGACTGAAGCCTAGAAGCTCTGATGGATCTGGGTTTGGACTGAGAAGGTCTGGAAGAGGCAGGAAAGGACCAGTTCTTGGAAGGCCAATGCCTACTAAACCTTGGGGGTTGTACGTGTAAAAAATCTTTTAACAGTTTGCCTAGATTTAGCTATTTCCTCCATCTTTTTAAGAACTTCTGCCTTGTTGCCAAACAGGCGGTCCTGGTTTAAGGGAGCATCCAGTAATTTCTCTTTAACATGATCTGGCAAGGATTGCTCCTTAAGCCAAGCATGCCTTCCAAGTACAGACCCAGTTACAGCAGCTCTGCAAGATGCCTCTAGCGAATCAAAACTATACTGCAAAGTACGTTTTCCAACTTGTTCAGCTGAATGCAGTAAATCCTGTAAATACTTATTTTCAGCACAATCAGTAATCAACATCATTTTCTGTTTAAGCAGTCCAATAATATGCTGCTGATACTTTAACAGTTGAAACTGGCAGTTTAAGGCCCTAATGTCAAAAGTTGCAGAAGGGTATACCTTCTTACCCCATTTATACAGCGCCCTGGAGTCTCTATCAGAGGGGGTAGGATTTTTGGCAGTAGTAGCTTTAATGCCCTTGGGTCCTTGTGAAATGGTCTCAGGATCCGTAGTAGGATTTTTAAAAAGGAACCTGAGAGAGTCAGGGACCCTGTAACATCTATCAGGTTTTCTGGAAGCAGGAGGAAGAGAGTCAGGGGCCAAGCTAGATGCCGAAAAGGCACACTCAACAATGTCTAGTACAGGAGGTATGGCTAATGGCCTGTGCTGGGGCAGTAGTAAGAAATCCCCAAGCTTCTTTTTAGAATCACAGAAATCCTGACTTTCCCAACAAAAATGCTCCCTGAGGGTATGCAAGGTGTCACCAAAAAGAGAAATCCTCTGGGGGAGAAGCAGAGGGAATACAGTCCTCAGCATCAGTATCCTCATAGGTAGAGAAGAGTAAATCCTGGTCATCAGAGGAAACAGAAAATTCAGAATCCTGGTCAGAAATATCATAAGCAAACTCAGTCCTAAGTCTCTTAGAGGGGGGAAGGCTGGCTTCCCCTAATTAAAGTAATAAGGTCTTCAGCCATTCTTATTTGTGTTTTTTTTTTTTTTTTTTAGACATAGAGGCCTGACCATGCAGTCTGGGCGTCAGTTTTCTAGGCATGGTTCTAGTTTTAGGCCTTGAAGAAGATGGTGACGTTGGTTTAATATGCAAATCAGTAGGCCTGAATACACTGTCAGAAGCCAGTGCCTGCACAGCGGCTCCGGACCCATCCAAGGTAGAGACATAGTACAGTTGTGTACACTTAACATAAATGCAGATGTTCGAGTGTATTCACCGTTTCAGTCATTACATTTGGGTAATCTGCTGGCAGGTTACCTTCAGTCAGCTTGAATAACAAAGTCTTGGATCCTGCGTCGCTTGCCGTCTCCTCTTCTATGACGTCAGGTCGTCAGGGGTATAAAACATGCAGCGGATGCCATTTTAATCAGTTTTTCTTGCCCCAAATGGCAGGTGCCCCTCCCCCCCCCCAAAAAAAAAAAAAAAAAAAAAAAAAAATATATATATATATATATATATATATATATATATATATATATATATATATATATATATATATATATATATATATATACACACCGAAAAACAGGAATGAAGTGCTAGAAAAACTAGTAACCAAGAAGTATGAAACACAAAACTCTCCACCGGATCCACGACTGGTAAAATTTAATAGTGTAGACACAAAGATACATAAACGTTAAAAACGGGTACGTTTTCGTCACTAACTTCTTCAGATAAGCTAAACACACCACCACCTTCATTTAAATATCATTTCACAGTTAACCCTGCCCAATGAAAGCATACAATGACTCACAGTTCCTAATTAATTGAAAAAGAAGTTATGTACTCACCATAACGTTCCATCTGAGTAGGTACTTCATTTGTCTGCAACCTGTGGGTATCGGATCCGATCTTGGATCCGAGCCGGCAGCTTCACAAGCTACAAGATCCGAGCTCCTAGCTCCTCCCCTACCCATAATCCCCTGCCACTAACTGTATTACCTCAGATCGATTTTGCCCAGTCTATGTCATAACCTCGACAGAGGTATACTGAAGACCTAACCTCAAGACAGCAACATTTCAGGTGACCAGAAGAAAACCCGAGAAAAGGTTAGGGGGATGGCAGGGGGGGATGGTTGCAGACAAATGAAGTACCTACTCAGATGGAACGTTATGGCGAGTACATAACTTCTTTATCTGAAGTAGTTACTTCATTTGCTCTGCAACCTGTGGGACAGAGTCCCCAGCTACCTAGACAATAAACCTGGGTGGCTTATGGAAGGATATTCCGAAGCACCCCGGAGCCAAAAGAAGCCCTACTTCTCGATATCATATCCAGTTTATAATGAAAAATGAATGTATGAGAAGAGGACCAGATAGCTGCTGAACATGTGTCGTCCAAGGGAACCCTGGACCAGAAAGCTGCTGAGGTGGCGATGGACCGGGTGGAATGAGCGTGTACTCCCATAGGAGCTGGTTTGCCTGAAGATACATACCCCTGAACTATACATTGACAAATCCAATTTGCTAGGGTCACTTTAGAAATGGCCCTTCCCCTGGCTGATTTTGCAAAGGACACAAACTGATCAGACTTGTGAAAATCCTTAGTTCTGTGCAAGTAAAAACGTAGTTGCCTGTGTACGTCCAGTTTGTGCAATATGTACTCCCCCTTATTCTGAAAATTTGGAAAGAACACGGGCAAACTGATTGATTGATTAGGTAAGAAAGACGGGTTAGTCCTGAGAGACACACTATCCCTGTGAAAAATGAGATAAGGGGGTTTCATACACAGTGCTTGGGAGTTCCGAAACCCTCTTGGCAGAAGTAATCGCTATCAAAAAAGCCGTTTTCCAGGACAAGAATTTTAAAGGAATCGAGGCTGCAGGTTCAAAGGGTGGACTCGTCAGGGCTTGCAAGACTAGTGTCAAATCCCATGGGGGCACCACCGTTTTCACAGGAGGCTTCAAGAGAAAGATGCTTCGCAAGAAAGTTTTGCATAACTTTGTGGATGCCAATGACCCCAGCCCATCTCCCACATGAAAATGGGAAATGGCTGCTAACTGCACCTTAACCGTAGAAGCACTTGCTCCCTGCCAAAAAATCAGTGACAGGAAGTCCAAGATTGTCGGAATAGGAACTGTAAAAGGATCCAGGCCCTTGTCTGTTGCCCAGATGGAGAAGCGTTTCCACTTGCTATTATATATTTTCCTGGTAGCCGGCTTATGAGCCGCTACCAGAATGGCATTCACTGGTGATGAGATACCGGGAGTCCTTGCCATCAGTGGAACTGGGTCAACCAAGCCGCAAGCTTGAGGTTTACCAGTTTCGGGGTTTGACATCCTGTGGGACGTGAAATCAGGTCTGGAATGGGTTCCAGTATCCAAGGGGGAGTTAAACTGTAAGACCGCAGGTATGGGAACCAGATCTGGCAAGGCCAGAATGGAGCTATGAGGACAACTTTGCTCCTCAACCGAGAGGCTTTCTGTATGAACTTAAGCGGAAGGGGAGGGTAAGCATAAAGAAGACCGGGAGGCCAAGCATGAACTAGAGCTTCTCTGGGAGTCTCCCCCTCGGGAGGAAGTACTGCGAAGTACTCGCTGCATTTTGTGTTTAATGGAGAAGCAAAAAGATTGCAGCGAGGCCAACCCCACTTGCGGAAGATCTGCTTCGCAACTGATGGATTGAAACACCACTCGTACGGAGTGAGAATTATCCAACTCAGTTTGTCCGCTAATATGTTGGACCATCCTGGAATGTGCACTGCTACTAGAAAGCGGTTGGTGGACACCGCCCATTCCCACACTCTCATAGCTTCTTGACAAAGGGGATAAGACCAGGTTCCTCCCTGTTTGTTTATGTACCAGACTACCGACATATTGTCGGTCTGGATTGCAATAGTCCCCAAAGGTAGAAGGTCGTGGAGAGCTTGCAACGCTAGAAGCACCGCCCTCATCTCTAGGACATTGATATGCAGAGCTGTCTCTAGGGAAGTCCACATGCCTTGGACGGTTCTGCCCGAACAATGCCCCCCCCCCCACCCGAGGCGAGAAGCATCCGTGGTCAACGTGGCTTGGGGCGGAGGAATCACAAAGGGTCTCCCTTGCCTCAGCTCTCGAGAGTGAAGCCACCAAAGAAAGGAGTTTCTGCAAACTCTGCTCAGTGGGATCGGAGAGCCTAACGGGTGAAGTAATAGCGACCACTGAACCTGGAGGGTCCATTGTAAAATCCGCATTCGCAGGCGTACATGAAGGGATAGACTGATTGCCGCTGCCATAGACCCTAGTGCCCTCAGGACCAACTCCGCCGCAGGAGCCTGGCTCTGAAGAAGAGTAAGCACCTGAAGCGACAAGCTGCTCAGCCTGTCCGACGTCAGAAAGTTTCGAGAAGTACAGATATCCAATCTGGCCCCTATGAACTCTAACACTTGTACAGGGTGAAGGAAGGATTTTTGAAGATTCACTGAGATGCCTAGACTCCGGGCAAGAGTCAGAGCGTAATCTCTTGCAATGCACAGTTGATGCCTGTTGGCGGTAAGGAGCCAGTCATCTAGGTAGGGGAAAACCTGAATGCCCTGAAGTTTCAGGTGGGCTGCAACCACTCCCATGACCTTGGTGAACACCCTGGGGGCTGAGGTGAGGCCGAACGGAAGAACCCTGAGCTGATAATGACTGACTCCCAGCCAGAAGCGGAGAAACCTTCTGGATAGTCTGTCCATCAATATGTGGTAGTACGCATCCTTGAGGTCTATAGAGCACATCCAGTCATTCTCCTGCAGCAAGGGGAGAATTGACTGAAGTGTGACCATCCGGAATTTTTCCCTGGGGATGAACAGGTTCAGAGCGGACAAGTCTAGGATGGGTCTTAGGTCCCCTGTCGTCTTTGGCACTAAAAAGAACCTGGAGTAATAACCCAATCCGGACTGTTCTGGGGGGATGGGCTGGATGGCTCTTTTTCTTAGCAACTTCGAAACCTCCAAAGCCGCTGCCTCCCTGTGATCGGGTGGAACATCGGGGAGAAGTCTGCTTGTAGGGGGAAGGCTTAGGAAGGGAAGTGAGTAATCTCTGGATATGATCTGTCATAAAAGACTCCCAATTTGACAGATGCTCCGTCAGCCACCCCCCCGACTGCCTCCAAAGATGGACAGTCGGGTAAGCCTCAGAGCTGCTGCGCGGGTCTGTCCGAGAAAGGCTCTCTAGACCCGAAATTACGCGGCCCCCCTCTGCCTCTGGGCCGGCGTCCACCTTGTCCTCCTCTGCCTCTGGAGGACGAGGGGTCCGAAGCTGGATGGGATTGCTGAGACATGCAGAACCACAACTTCTTTTGTCCCCTCTGATTCCTTGAGAAGGATCGTTGGGGATTAGAGAAGCGGACCCCGACAGACAGTGTCTTCCCGTCCTAGCTTTGGACCAGCGTTTCACGAACGGTCTTGCCAAAAAGCGAAGACCCGTCAAAGGGCGCATTCGCGAAGGATGCCTTGAAGGGTTATGCGAAATCGCAAAGGCGGAGCCAGGCGTGATGCCGCAAGATGACCCCGGCTCCACTGGCCCTCGCGGCTCCCTCCGTTGCATGAGAGTAGCCGCAGGACGTGTTAGAAATGGATTTTAGAGTGGCCATATGAGTCGAAAGCACCTGCTTGCCCTCGACCGACATGGACTCCGATGGGGCTGCAGTGTATTCCTTAATCAAGTCTCGCTGTAGCCTAATGGTATGTGCCATATAATTCAGCGCTCTCACTGAGAAGGTAGCTGAAGCAAACATCCGCTTCCCAATGCGGTCCAGCTCTGGAGATTCCTTATCCGGCGGGTGGACCAAAGAACTCTCTTGGGCAAGGTCTCTCTTCGTGGCAGCCGCCACCAACATGGCATCGACCGGAGACCCCTTGGCCCACGACTGTCTATCTGATGGGGGGCTAAGGACTTTGTCGGGCCGTCTCGGGATTGGCTCCACAGTGTCGGGCTCCTTCCACGCCCTGGAAGTAATAAGGTCTACCAGGGGGTCAGCCGGAGGGGACACCCAGGAGGTAGACTGGCCTGCCTCAAACGCCTCCAGGAAGACGGATTCATCCGCGGAAGGTTTTTGGTCAGACCACCCCCCTCTAATACGCAACATCTCCATGATGTCTCCGAAGGAGACATCCTCGGGGGGGGGGGGGGGTGACCTTGGGGAACCTTCCCTTTCATCCAAATCCGTGTCTGTGGTGACGGACCTCAGGGGAGTCCAGGTGCCTCCTTTTACACCTCCGTTTACGAGGGACCTCCTCGGTGTGACTGTCCGAGGAGGGCTCGTCATCGGCTTCCTGGTCCTCCACGGGAACGGGCTGGAGGGCTTGGGCAGGCTGTCCCAATAGACTGATAACGGAGGATAGACCCATATGCAGCGGGGGTGCGGGAGGATCCGAAGCCCGGACCGGGGACCTGGAGGATCTCAACAGCACCCTCTCCACTACCTCAAAAGCTGGAGGAGAACTACTCTCCCCAGGCTCAGAGAGCAATCTCCTCGGCTCCGAGGTAGGGACAGGAGTCGGAGCCGATGCGGCCGGATCCGAGAGAGAAGTGTGCTCCGACCTCAGCGGCGCCGAAGACACATCAACTCCCCCAGATCCGACACTCAGCCCTGAGAACTCGGATCCGAAACACTCGAGGGTATGGTTGGCGAAGACACCGGAGCTATCGCTGCCGATGAAACCCCGGCTCCGAAAGGGCCCGGATCCGATGACTCCAAAACCCGAAAACAGGTTGGAGAAGGAGTGATCGGAGCAAAGACAGAGGCCACACTCCCCCCCCCCCGGGGGGGGGGGAGGCAAGAGCACCCCCATCTGCATTTGGGTCTGCAGGAATCGTCGCATCATCTGATCCATATCGGCATCGGTGAGGCTCCTGGTCGACCTAGAGGAAGTCGTTGAGGCAGGCTGGGAGGGTCGCCTCGACAACCTCGAGGGAGACCGGTACTCCGGCGAAAAATGAGGTGAACGGAGCCGAGAGGGGGAGGATCCGGAAACCCTCGAGGGAGAGCTAGCTAGCTTAGATGTCGGGGCTGAGGGTTGAGTCTCAGCCCGCCTTTTATGAGACCTATGTCTCTCCTTATCTTTGTGCCTCTTCTCTTTAGAGGAAGAGGCACCAGAGTCCCCCAAACTCGAGCTCGAAGCGGGAGGTTAAGTCCCCGGTTGAGCGGGGGGGAAACGGAAGGCACTGGGGCTGTGGAGACGGCCTGAGCCTTGGCGGGAGAGGAAGAAGCAGCCGAATCCTGGGGAAGCAAGCCAGCCAGGATTAGCTTATTCTTCCTGTCTCTAAGTGCCCAGGGGTTAAAGGCTGCACAGATTTGGCAGTCTGTTGATAAATGGGCCACCCCCAGGCATAAAACACACTGAGTGTGGCCATCAGCAGGGGGAAAGCTTATGGCCACACTCAGTACATTTTGAAAAAACGGCCTTGGCCCTTCAACCATTCTCTACCACAACGCACGCACACCCAAACACTAAGTGGGGGCACCCCAGGCATAAGCACTGAATGTGGCCATCAGCAGGGGAAAGCTTATGGCCCTC
>NC_056741.1:319587259-319734759 GCF_019279795.1 Protopterus annectens
ATAAATCTTACGAAGTGATCAGCTAAATCCGCACAGGATAGGTAGAATTATAGACTTATGGTTGATATTCATTTTTTAACACTTTAGAGTACATTAAAGGACCAGGAGAGATAGCTAAGTGCACCAAATTACCAATAATTATTAATATCTTCTGTTTTCAAATACTGAGTATTCTGGAAAGGATAATCCTACTGGATTGCCAGAAGTATTAATTTCATACTACTCTGCAAGAAAAGCAGCTTGTATACATATAATAAATAAATAAATAAATAAAATAAATGTTAGATCACACAAGACAACCAAAACAGTATATTGTGTGTGTGTGTGTGTGTGTGTGTGTGTGTGTGTGTGTGTGTGTGTGTGTGTGTGTGTGTGTGTGTGTGTGTGTATGTGCCTGTGAATACACGTGTAAGGTTATTATCATACCATATTAAACAGCATCAATGCAAATGGGCTATATAAAAATTTTTTTCTGTATGGATTTTAAATAGTGAAGCTCAAATAAGATTAAACTATCTACCTGACTGTGCAAATGTCTGCCTGCTCATCTACTGCAGAGGTACATTTGCAATAAAAAAAAATGATGATAAAGATTTATCAGAAGAACATTTGTCTGGTATATAAAAAGTGTACACACTCCTGTTAAAATGCCAGTTTTTTGTGATATAAAAAATGAGACCACAATAAATCATTTCAAAACTTTTCCCACCTTTAATGTGATCTATAACCTGTACAATTCAATTGAAAAACAAACAAATCTGTTAGGGGAAAAATATGAAAAATAAAAAAATGTAAAATAAGCTGCTTGTATAAGTGTGCACACCCTTAAAGTAATACTTTGTTGAAGCACCCTTTGATTTAATTACAGCATTCAGTCTTCTTGGGTAGAAGTCTATCCGCATGGCACATTTTGACTTAACAATATTTGCCCACTCTTCCTAGCACAAGTGCTCCAAATCTGTCAGATTGCAGTGGCATCTGTTTTGCACATCCCTCTTCAGGTCACCCTACAGATTTTCTATTGGATTTGGGTCTGGGCTCTGGCTGGGCCATTCCAAAACTTTAATTTTCTTCTGGTGAAGCCATGCTTTTTTTTTATTTGGATGTATGTTTGGGGTCATTGTCTTTTTGAAAAGTGAAATTCCTCTTCATCTTCAGCTTTCTAGCAGATGTCTGAAGGTTTTGGGCCAAAAGTGACTGGTATTTGGAACTGTTAATAATTCACTTCTACCTTGACTAAAGCCCCAGTTCCAGCTGAAGAAACGCAACCCCAAACCATGATAGTGCCACCACCATGCTTTACCATGAGGATGGTTTTCTTTTGGCGATGAGAAGTGTTGTTTTTGTGCCAAACGTATCTTTTGGAATTGTGGCCAGAAAGTTCAACCTTGGTCTCATCAGACCATAACACATTTTCCCACATGCTTTTGGGAAACTTGATATATTGTTTTGCAAATTTTAGCCGGGCCTGGATGTTTTTCTGTGTAAGAAAAAACTTCCATCTTGCAACTCTGTCCCATAGGCCAGACATATGGATAATATGGGTGATTGTTGTCACATGTAATACACAACCAGTATTTGCCAGAAATACCTGCAGCTCCTTCAGTGTTGCTGTAGGTCTCTTAGCAGCCTCCCTGACCAGTTTTCATCTTGTCTTTTCATCAATTTTGGAGGGACGTCCAGTTCTTTGCAACATCACTGTTGTCCCATATTTTCTCCACTTTTTGATGACTATCTTCACTGTGTTCCATGGCATATCCAATGCTGTGGAAGTTTTGTACCCTCCTTCTGACTGATACCTTTCAACAATGAGATCCCTTTGATGCTTTGTAAGCTCTCTGCGAACCATGGCTGTTGCTGTAGCAGGCAACTGAGTAAATGTCAGGAAAATCCTATTAGGACAGCTGAACTTTATTTGGGGATAATCAGAGTCTCTTTAATTGATGGCAGGTGTGTACCAAGAAGACTGAATGTTGTAATTAAAGCAAAAGGTGCTTCAACAAAGTATTAGTTTAAGGGTGTGCACACTTATGCAACCAGTTTATTGTACGTTTTTTATTTTTTTATATTTTTTTCCCTTAACAGATTTTTTTGTTTTCACTTGAATTGTACATGTTATAGGTCACATTAAAGGTGGGAAAAGTTTTGAAATGATTTATTGTGGTCTTTTTTTTTGTATATCACAAAAACCTGGCATTTTAACAGGGGTGTGTACACTTTTTATATGCACTGTACATAGTGCTACTTCTTAAGACTTTGGACAGGCAAGACAGTCGTTATGTGTCAAATGTGAGATAAAAGGTTATACCACGGTTTATACCAGTAAGTATATTAATCAAAACATATTATGCTTCAGATTAAAGTCTCAACTTTGACATCTAGCAAAAAAGGAGAGTGATGTGTTACACAGGAATGCAGTGCATTATACAGAAGTGACGTATATTATGCGGAAAAGCAACGTGTTGTTGAGGAGTGCAGTACTTTAAACAGGAGTTCAGTGTATTGTACAGAAGTGCAGTATATTATGAAGAAAATCAGTTTATTACAAGGGAGTACAGTGCATTAAATAGGAGTCCTGTGTCAAAAGTTGCAAAATAAGAAAACTTTTTGTTAAATTAATGAATGTATGACATATGTTTGGATAGCACTCCTCATAGTTTTTGAACATGTAACAGTCTCTAACAAATAAAGAAAAGCAGTTGTTTTTCCCAACATCACCCTCCGTAGAAAGCAAATGCAAGTGACAGCTCAGGCTCCTGTTAGAGGTGGTGGGGACAGGATATATCCTCATAGGAATGCTGTCTACAGAAGAATCCTCTGAACACCTGGAATCATATGTAAGTGCTTGCCTATAAGGGGATGAGCCACTTGATCACTTCGCACAGAGGCATCACAAACATCAGATAGGTCCATCACTTGACACTCCTTGAATATTAATGAACATTGCTGGAGAGTCAGGGCTTCAAGGAAAGGGCCTCCTCAGACTTGTGACACTATTCCTAGTGCACTGTCCCTCACCACAAAGAAAGAATGGACCACAGTGCACTCACCCAGACAGAACATATGAGTCAATAGAGCTGCTGGGAGGTATTCTGAATGATTTATAGAGGAAAGGAACAAAAAAAAAGAAAGAAAGATGGAAAGAAAGAAAAAGAAAGTGCATAATATCATACATAAAATATTTTGCTTATAAGATTTATTTATTTTATTTTATTTTACATTTGTTGACCGGGAAAGTCCGACTGGACACAGGTCCATTTTCAGTGGAGGCCCGGGGAGAAAAACTCCACTTAAAAAACAATCTAACAAATAATTTTATGAATTACAACACTTTCTCCTAAATGCATACAATATTATACAAGAACATATTTTGCATTTCTTCACAGATATATGTATAGATACAATTATTGTATTCCAGAAGCATACCACTTGTATGTAAATAAATATTTAACTGTCGTCAAAGATGAATAAGTAGATACGAACAGAATAGAACATCGTTAGTTAAGAATTAATATACAGAGGTTAGGAAGTATTAGGTGATCCTTATCATAAGATAGCTTATGAAATCAAAGATTTTTAGTAGCTAACTCTGTCTACACAAATGTAATTTTTGAACAAAGGAAAGTACTCTGTAACATTGAAAATATTTATAAATCTTTACATGTATGTCTGGTTAAAGGTAAATTATTTGGCAGTGCTGATATGCAATAGTGATGAGCCAGGCTCTAGTCAAAACTAATCAGGAACAGGTTACTTATATGAACCAATAATTTAGTAAAATCCACACTCAATAACCACTCAGATACCACTCAAGCTAGGTGGTTCCATTCCTGATGAAATGGAACTTAATCAGAGCTAGAGTACACAGCCAGCCCACCTTTTAACAAACAACCGATCCCAAACCTGAAAATGTATCACATGATGCGTTTAAATATATCTATAGTATAGTCCTATACAATGTTCAGTTCATTGCTGATTAATCATTCTGACTTAAAAGGAACTTCATCAGAGCTAGAGTACACACCCAACCCACCTTTTATATACTTAACAAACAAACAACCAATCACCAACCTGAAAAAGCATTGCATGATGTGTTTAAATATATCAGTAGTACAGTTCAATACATTGTTCAATTTCATGTAGACACACACACACACACACACACACACACACACATATATATATATATATATATATATATATATATATATATATATATGTATGGGATTTCACTGAATTTTAATTCACCCTGACCAAATCGCTGAAAGCTCAAATTACTGAAAACTCATTTCACCAAATCTCATTTCACTGATGTGAAGTACTGGCATTGTGCAGAGTACTGTAAGGCAAGTAAAAGGTATATGCCCTTTTCTCCACTGTAGTGCGATCCTGGAGTTAATATGTAGTTAGAATTAATTTGAAAGGAAGGAAGTTGAATGGCAGATTCGGTTGGCTGCTCACCTTCCTCTTGGTTTAAATGAAGCTGTAAATATCAAATGATTTTTAAAGTACAGAAAATCTGTCATTTATTCTGTTTGATACATTAAGGGTTAACATCAGTGTTTTCCTATTGGTTAACTGTTTAACAAATTTGGTTTAAATATGGCTGCAATATTATGTGGTTATTTCTGATAAAGTCTTTGGATGAATAGCGGATTAATAAATTTGGTTTATGCTAAAATAATTGTGTCAAGCACCTGTTTCCACCAGTGTACTTTTGCTGTTTGGTTGCTTCTCTCTGGTTCCTGGTTGTTTCATTTTTTTCATTGTTGGTGGTTTTGTTTGCCAAATAAACCATAGCAGGTGCTTCTAATGATGAGCTGATGGACATGACAGTACATTCAACACCTAATATGCATGAAAATGCATTAAACAAATTGACTTCTGCAGTGGGTGAGTTGCAAACACCCTGGCAAATGTTATGAGAAGACTGAATGAAATGGATCGATGTTCCAGTTATGAATTTTTGGATGACTCCTATGATGGTGAAGAAACTGTTATTCCAACTTTTATGGGTCAAAATTCAACAAGAAACAAAGTCTCCAAAGATGTTACTTTCTTTTTAAATGGCAATCATGACCCATTTCAAATTGTTGGGAATAGACAGGGGAACCACATCAATAGAGGTAATTTACTTGAACTGTTTGATGAAATAGAAAAGCATTTAAAGCACTTTCATAGTTTAGTGTTGAGAACAAGTACTTTGAACATTGTCTAAGACTAAACATCACACCGAAGGGTTTGTGATTTTATAAATTTCCCAACAGTGTAAGCAAAGACACTTCTTTCTATCATAAATTGGTTTCCTTTTTCAGTAAAGCTGGAAAAGAATTTTTAACCTTACTTATAAAAAACAATGTTTCCATTATTGGCAGTCTAAAGAAAAGTCTGACTGACTTGGATACCACTATTAGAGTGCAACTGCAACATTGCAGTGATTTACATGCATATGAATCTGTCTTTACCAATGTGTCCAAGTTCGAGAAGGCAGCTGTGTTTCATAAGCAGAAGAAAATTCAAATGGATGTGGCAGGTTATGAGTCTGGCAATGCTTCCCTGTTAGATGAGGAGAAAAGACTTTACAACGATAAAAACAAGAATACTTATCAGAAAAGTTATCATAGAAATAATACTTTTTTAATGCACAGACTTCTAACATGTATAGTGTGCATAGTTCTAACATTGGTAGTGATCAGACTGTCTCTTTAAATTCAAGAACCACTGAAAGCATAAATGAGGCTGCAGTGTCATGTGACAGAGAGTAATGGAGGCACAGGAACTTCTGAGAGCACTAATGCTCAAGAGTTTAAAGAGTTGCCAGGTTTGGCTAAAAATAATGCTGGTTCTGTACAAGAATTTGATAGAATGACCACTCGTTCAGCTAACAATAATTTTTTGAGGCAGAAGAGCCAGAGTTATAACACCAGGAGTTGAGAGAAAAGCCACAACAGGAAGTGCTGAGAGAAAAAAATAAATAAATAAATACATACAAAGACTTTTAGAAATGTTTATAATTTGTCTAATGTTTGTTTGCAAGATGTTCATTATAAAATTTTAAACTTAGGCTTGAACTTTGTTCCTAGTCAGTGTAACTATTGTTGGCTTTAAAAAGTATGTTAGGAAGCTGAATTTAAATTTTATTTTGAATGGCATCAATTCTAAGATTAAGTTCTGTAAACCTTCCAGTTATAACCCGATTCTACATCATACTATTAAGGTATTTGAAAGAAGTTGTGAAGAAGAAATAAGGCAATGCTGTAAGAATACATCTAAAAATATGTTTTTTTTTTTATTTAAGTCAGAGTGAAATTAGAGCTCTAAATGATTTAAAGAGTTTTAAACAACTTAGATATATGAAGGCAGACAAGGGGGGATTGTTATAATGACACAATAGTTATGTTAATGCAGTTGAACAAATGCTCAGCAATGAATCAGAATACACAGAGGTTAGAAAATGTGATGTATTGAAAAGTCATAGGAATGTATATGACAACTTATATGAGTTATTAATAAATGCTGATATTAATCTGGAATTTTTCAACTTTTTGCATATTGATGAACCAAAAATAGGTGTACTGTTTATTATCCCTAAATTACATAAAACCTTTAGAATCCCCCCCCCTTAGACTGACAGTTTCTGAGCCTAAATGTAGTACACAGACTATTTCCTCTGTTTCTTGATAATGTTTTTAACCCATTGGTTAACAAACTAGAATCGCATATTAGTGACTCATGGGATTTCTTTAATCAAATTAGAGAATTTCATGTGAGGGCAGATATTTCTGACAATATTTCTTCCTTTATTATGATTACAGTGGATATTTCTTCCCTTTATATGTTGATTCCTGTAGAAAAAGGGTTAGAATTTTTAAGTTATTCTTTACAAAAATATGGGCACTACAACACACATCAAGTTTATCTATATAGTACTTAAATGGATATAGTGTTAGTGAATAATTATTTTATTTTTAACACTAAGTTTTACAAACAAAAAAGGAGGTAGCAATGGAGGTGACAGTAGCCCCCTCCTTTGTTAACTTAGTTTTAGGATGGTGGGAGAAAGAATTGTTACCACACATTTCTATGTATGACAATACTTTGATGTACTACCATTTTGTCGATTTTATTGTTTTAGAAACTGATTTTGATTTGAATAATTTTATGCTAGAATTGAATAATAGTTATACTTTTCTAGAATTTACAATTGGAAACTTTGGTCTTCGTGTGAACTTTTTAGACATAGATTTCGAGTGGGATGGTACCAAATTTATTTCTAGAATTCACAGAAAAGAAACTTTTAGCAATAGCTATGTCCACTTCAAAAGTAGGCATCCTATGTACATTAAAAGAAACATTCTACATGGCCAATACATTAGACCCTCCAGGATGGTCAGTGATGACCAAGATTTTTTGAATGAAATAAAATTTATAAAGAAGTTATTCTTGGAGAGGTTACAGCTTGGACTTACTTAATAATACAGCAGATGAAATTATTAGTGTTAGAACCAACAAATTTCCACCCATTATACGTGGTTTCACTAGTAAACAGATTACCAATGAAGCAAGAGGTGAATCTTTTAACTCCCATTTTGCTCCAAGGTTTTGTTTGGACATGACTGTGGATTCCATGATCATTAAAAATATTGTCAAAAACAATTGGAAAATGTTGCTAGGACATGAGGACCTGGCAAAAGTAATTTGGGATAGACCCCAGTTTGTAGAAAAAAAAATGGAAACATTAAACAACTGTTAGAATTTTCAGGGATGAAAATTATAACACCTTGTACTAATAAGGTCTTTGGTACTTACAAATGTTTGAACTGCAGGATGTGTAGGTTTATTTCTGAAGGTCCCTTCATAAGCTTATCAGATTGAAACAGAATTATAAAAGTGCCAGGTAGATTTGATTGTTCTTCTACTAGGGTTGTTTATGTTGCTTTATGTATGTCATGCACAGCATTTTATGTTGGCATGACTACCAGACGTCTGGGTACTAGAATCAGGGAACATGTTTATGCTATTATGACACATGATGAGAATAATGCATTGTACAAGCATTCTGTAAAATGTTCCAATTTTAAGAAATGTATTTTTTCTGTTTTGGATGTGGTACATATGGACTTAAGGGGAGGTGATTTTAAGAATGAAGAAGGAAGTTGAGTGGCTGATTCGATTGGCTGCTCACCTTCCTCCTGGTTTAAACGAAGCTGTAAATATCAAATGCTTTTTAAAGTACAGAAAATCTGTCATTTATTCTGTTTGATGCATTAAGGGTTAACATCAGTGTTTTCCTATTGGTTAACTGTTTAACAAATTTGGTTTAAATATGGCTGCGATATTATGTGGTTGTTTGTTTCTGATGAAGTCTTCAGAAGAATAGCAGATTAATAAATTTGGTTTACACTAAAAGAATTGTGTCGAGCACCTGTTTCCCACCAGTGTACTTTTTGTGTTTGGTTGCTTCTGTCTAGTTCGTGGTTGTTTCAGTTTTTCGTTGTTAGACTATTTTTTCTAGCTCAGTATCCAGATCTCTGGTACCACTCCACTCCCAGAAGACAGACTATGGAATTATGTCTTTTGCTCACATTATATCTTTTCGTTTTCTCAGCACTCATGAAGCAATCCATCAAACCCTGATGCTTCATCTTCACCATATCCCCTGGGCTTTTTCTCTGCTCCTTCTCTACTCATATCCTATTATGTTCAACTGATTCCTATACACCTACCATGCACTATCAAGTTGGTATCCTCCCATTCCAGACCTTGTTTTTAAAGAACTATAAATCTGACTCCGTTATCATAACCTCCTCTTTTATTATTTATGCTTCTCTTCTTTCTTTCACATACCACAAATACATTTGAAAACATGTTAAGTTTATCTTCCACTTTTCTAGCCAGATTCATTGTTGTAGTTTGCTTTGCCTTGATGGATGACCCTGGCTGCCTGTATAAGTACTGTAGCTAGAAACATTGGTCCATGTAGAGCTATTACTGGTTAAGCATGTTTACAACATTGCTGGCAGCTACTGCCCTTTAATTGCACCAATCAGAATGTATGTGCACAGTTTGTGACTGTAAGTTATCTGATAATAATTCTAATAAAAATACTCCGCTATGGATAGGAACAGCTAAATGTCTACTATGAAACTGTGTGAATGTAGAATAAACAACTTCCGGTAGTCTCACATCAAAACACACTAACTGGAAACCCAGTGAGTACAAAATCCTCTGTTGAAAATTCCCGTATTGTATTCAGCATTAGTGACACATTTCTATGAGCACAGCAAAATGAGTATATGCATTAAGACATCATATCCGATTGTGTGGGGGAGGGGTGGTCCTGCTGGTGCAGCAGAATGAAAGTGAAGGTTATCCACCCTCAGTTTTCATTTTATTACTATAGGAAGCACTTCATTTCATGGGATTTTCCCTTGACCTCATGCTGATTCAGCTGCAGGAGTTCATGCATAATAATATAAACAAGTTAAACAATTGCAGCTGCATAGCAAAGACTACAAAGAACTACAACTATCTGAATATTTCCCTGATTATAAGTCTTATAAAGCTACATCATTATTTTTTTTTTTTGTTTTCTTTTATATGCTTTTCCCCCTCATCCTCTAATGATTCTCAGGACAATTGTTCCCTGTAAATGACAATATGGCACTGACTTGGACCTTAGATGAGAGGCAGGCAGAGGGAGCCATCATTTAGAAATGAATGAAGGTTATTTGATCCAAGATGTCCATGGAACTGTCAGTCTTTCTTGCAGTCTGTTGCACGCAAGCCTTTCCAGTTCCCCCACCATGAAATATCTTAATTGCAACCCAAAGGTGAGAGCATTATTACCATCTGATTTCTCATGCAACCTATTGCCAACTGAGTAGTTCACCAGTGTCCCTCCACTGCCACTGCAACTTTCCCAATATGTCTAGGGACCTATAAGGAAGTTCTTTATAATATGGATGGCTGTACATTTCTATGAAGCCCAAATTTTACTTCCATGTGCCTTATATGTGCACCTGCATCCCTGCAGGTACATGCTATGCTCTCCCTTTGTGCATGTGTGCCACCATACAAGCTGAGAAACACTACTATCACCAGTCTGGCAGTGCATAGCTCAAGTACTCAGTCTGGCAGTTATTAGTACAAAGAAAGTTCCACTTGTGTGGTGACAATTGGTCAGATAAAACAACCCCTTCCTCCTCCAGGATGGGTGAGCCAACCTCAGCCACTCACTTCCATCCCACTTGCCTGGTTCTTTCAGTACCTGAGCCACTGATTAAATTTAGGTCATCAGGATCACTGTCTGCATTTCTTAAAAGAAAACTAATGCTGTTATTTGTATCATACCACAATGAATGCTCAAGATGTTTTTTCATTAATTATGCTTGCAGGCTACCTGCAGTACATGAAGGGATGCAGCAGCTATGTTGAAATCAGAAGTACAACCAAACAGGAAAAGCAGCATGATAGATCAGCAGTAACATAACACAGCAGTAAGAAAAGCACCTTGTTTAGCAAATAATTTTTGTTCCATAGCAGCATTACCATTAACTATTAGATGTGTAATCAACTTCAAGCATTCAGAAAATAATTTAACAATGTATCTTCTTTCCTATTCCTTACATCCCTTGTGCCAAAGTAATTTGTATATTGTGTTTTTGACTATATATATATATATATATATATATATATATATATATATCAGTACAAAGAAAAGCACACCAACACTCCACAAGGTAAATGTCACGCTGCTGAATAAAACAAGTAAAACAGCAATCAAAATGGTAGCAGCAGCAACAACCATGCGGTTCTTTCCAAAGGATGGCTCAGCACAAGTAGAACACAGTAAATAAAATCCAAATGGTATCAGCAGCAACAACCATGCAGTTCTTTCCAAAACACGGCTTAGCACAAGTAGAACACAGTAGATAAAATCCAAAAATCAGGTTTAATAAGTGCACACAGTAGGTAAGCGCTTTCACAATACAGCTTCTTCAGACCATTGAAAAGTGCAATCAATTAAGCAGCCTTTATATACTCAACATCAATTAATTCTGATGTCGTAATCACAATTTAAAGAAGCAGAACCATCATGCAAAAGTAGTGATTCCTATATACACAATAAAATGAGAAAAGAAGCCAATAACTAATAAACATATACTAATATTTAACATATATATATATATATATATATATATATATATATATATATATATATATATATATATGGAGTGGTATTAAGAATCTGTTGAATAGATTTGTGGAATGGATGAACAGTGCCACTAGTTATTTAAAGTTTACTATGTTTTTGTCAGCAGTAAAGATAACGTTTCTGGATGTTTTTGTGGAAAGGTTGAGTGATGGCCCCTTTAATACAGGAGTATTTAGGAAGGAATGTCACAAGAACACATTCTTACACAGACAAAGTATGCATCCGAATTATGTATTCCGTAATGTGGTGAAGGGGCAGGAAATGCGCATCTCTAGATTGAATAATACTGATGCAGGTTTCTCTTCAGAATTATTAAACCTTAAGAATTATTAAACCAGAATTATTAAACCTCCTTTGGAAAGAACCGCATGGTTGTTGCTGTTGCTACCATTTTGATATATATATATATATATATATATATATATATATATATATATATATATATAGATATATAAAGCTTTCTTATTATCTTTCACACTTGTAATAAACCCCAGGATTCAACAAGCTGTGCATGGTGTGCAGGAATAGTTCAGGAGCTGCTGGAGGCAATATGGCCACAGAGAGATCCAGGAACAAGCTCCCGGGACGTGCACGAGCACTCCTGCACTATTCCTGCATGGACACAGCTCCTGTATGCTAATTACCCCATTTGCAGGTGAAAACCATGCGAATGAGATGAATTAGTGATCCAGGTAGCTGGCAGCTGCCTGTGCAGGACTAGTGTAACCTGCAGAAATGTAATCGGTTAGTAACAGAGTACATTTCTGCAAACTACAAAACGGAGCCGTGACAGCTCCAAATAAAGGGTGTATATAATGTGTAAAGCATGCCAATGACCAAATATGTGGCCATTGGCATGGAAAACAGTTGCAAAAAAAAAAAAAAACCTTTTTTTTTGGGCCGATTTCGGACGTTTAAGTATAGGGCAGTGGTGCGCAAATGGGCCAGAAAATAAAAGAAAAAACCTGAAAAAAGCTTTCTCTGCAAAATCACAATTTTGCCATTATAGTCAATGGCAGGCAGAAGACAACAAGGCCAGTGAAAAGTGGTTGCTAAGGGGGAAGGCTCAGTGTGGGACTTGTAACTAGGCATTAGCAGGCAATCCTATGCAAATGATGGGAATGATACTGAATCACAGATTTCCCCTCATGGCTAGCCTGCACCCAACTGTGTAGGTGCAGGAAGACCACAGTGCAAGCCTAAGAGCTAGCTGACATCATAGAGGGGTGTACCAGGCATACTGTAAGCTTATTGGAGCCCTGTGGCTTGGGTTTGCCCTTAGCTTTATCAGAGCTAAGGAAGGGTGTGTGTCTGAAGATGCCAAGCACACTTTACATTGCCTAAACGGGTGTGCGCACTGCGCACCAGGTTTTAAACCAAAAAAAAAAAAGTAAAGCAAGAAATAGCAGCTCTGTGTACATCTGAGCACTGTGTTTGCACGGCATGCTTGGGGCTTAAACAGGAAGGCAATGGGAAGGGAAAACAGCAGTAGGAAGATAATCAAGGAGAACTAGCATAGCTGGCAGGTGAAATATATCAGAATCAGCCAGTTACACAGGCAGCAGCCCAGCCCAGCAGAATACTATAAACTATGCAAACACCTTTCCCTCTGTTTTTTCCCACAAACTCTACACCACTGGTGTACACAAACAGGGACATTTTACCTAACAAAAGCAACAAAGTGATAGTGGCTGCATTTGCTCTCATAAATTAACATGTGGAAGAGGCTGAGGGTGGTTTATAGATCCATAGGTTCATAGGTTAGTACTAGGCTAAATGCCCTTCCAAGCCACTTTAAGCCTAGCCAATTATCCCCGGTGAGGATGAGAATGCTGATGACCAACCCACAGTGAGAAGAAGGCGAAGAGTGCACAGACCCAGGGTAACCAACCAGAGGCTACATGAGCTGGAGATAGTGGAGCTCTATAAGGTGGACAGGGACCTCCTACAGCAAATTGTTGAGCTATGCCATCCACGCCTCACACACATAACCAACAGAGGGGAACCCATCCCAGTGGATACCAAAGTATGTGTAGGCCTAGGAATACTAGCCACAGGTACCTTCCAAAGGCCAACTGGGGATATCATGGGAATCTCACAGGCATCAGCATCCAGGGTAATCCACCAGTTCCTGGATGCTATGTCAGCACATGCCGGTGAGCACATATATTTCCTCAACACCCATGAGGCGTTGACCAGCAATATGCGTCTCTTCCACCAAAAATCAGAATATCCTGAGGTAGTGGGTGAGCAGGGTAGAGTCTACATAAACCACAAGGGCTTCCCCTCCACCAACTGCCAGGTTGTGTATAATGAATGTGTGTGCTGGCAGCCCTGGAAGCTATCACATCTCCCACATCTGGCATATGATGCAGCTGTACCAGAGATTTGCCAGTAGGGACATCCCATATGGCCACCTAGTGGGGGGTGCTGGTTATGCCCTGGAGCCGTGGCTGATGACACCCATCAGAAATGCGCACACACACCCAAACAAGAACTCCATAATGAGGCACATGGACAGACCAGAATCAAAATAGAGTGTGTATTTGGGATGCTCAAATCACGGTTCCGGTGCCTGGACATATCCGGTGGAGCCTTGCAGTACCCAAATTGTCATTGCATGTGCCATGCTACACAATATGATCCAGCAGGAACAGCACGGGGCAGGGCCACACTGCCCCCCGCCATTGCCAAGGCCTACACAGGCACAAAGTGACTCGGAGGAGGAACAACCTGAGCCTGCCCCAGTAGGCAGAAGGAGGCATGTCCAGTATCCCAAGGCCTTGGCAAAGAGGCTACACATAGCACATACACTGACACGGTAGGAACCCAGGGAATGACACCTCTCTCTGACTCGCACATACAGTAAAAGGGATGCAAAACATGACACTACCTGTGCTTAACCATGTATAGGGAGTGTACTACGTACATCCGACATAGCCCTCCAGCACTATCCTCAATACTGGCACAGCCACAAGGTAAGTCAGTCTCCTGAATGGAGTAGTATGTTCTGTTACTTGTATCTATGATATGGATGTGAGCATGTAAGGGAATCAGGTGGCTGAATGTGATGCCAGCAAATAGTAGACACCTATACTGGCAGCAGGAAATCTGTAACAAATAATAGTGTCACCAAAGTAGCCAGTACTAGACAAGGTGTCAAAACCCACCGCAGAAAATGTGGTGGGCCAAATGTGTGTCCATAAGACACACACATGCAAGTCAGTGAGGCTCACATACCCAACAACAGTCTCAGCCAGCAGGACAGGCATAGACAAACACAAAGAAAGGCTGTGCTAAGGCTTCTGATTGATGGCTATGGAGAACAGCCCCCCCTCCACACCTACACAGACATACAACAGGTCAGGCAGTGAGATGTTAGTTCTGAAGGGTAAGAAGTATGAAACTGAAATGTAGGTCAATAAAACCTAAGAAATTTAGTACACTGATATGCCTCTAGTCTGCATGATAGGTCAGAATACAGAATGAAATGGAGTACCTGATATACCAGTACAGTCATAGCAAATGTGTACAGTTGTCAGGTGTGCCCCCCTCCCCATAATCCTATGTAGAAATGTAGTAACATGTATGTGTAGGTATAATAACAGTGGAGCACAGATTACCTGAGCCAGCCAAAGTAGTAGGATAGATTGTAGCACTTGTACAATATACAGGGCTGTGTGTGTTAGGTCAGTGTGTGTTGTATATTGCGTGAGAGTGGTCAGCATGTAGGCATGGTGGGTTGTGTCCTGGTGGCCATTGGCCAGTACTCCTGATGACAGAGCCAAGTTCTCACAACTGCAGTGCCAAATGCAATGCATCCCAGCAAGACACATTCCAGTAGTAAGCAATAGTAATTGTTCGGATGTAATATCTGTCACCATCTGATAGATGGACATGGCATGCATGTGGGCCCAGACATGCAAACAGTACTCAGGTGGAAGTACCCTAGACAGAGAGTGTATAAAATGTTACTGCCAAATGGACATACAGGTTAGCAGCACATTAGTTGGGTTTATAGTATGGAATACTGATGTTGTCTGGCCAAACACTGGCAGACCACAAAAGTCTCAGGTATGAAGTAGTGAAAAACTGCTGATGTCCCTGCACAAGCCAGCAGAAGTGAAATGTCCCATTTATATATATGTGAAACATCTGCAAGTAGCTTCCATAGCACACATGCACCCAGCTTACCCCACCATCAGCCACAGGTACCTCACAGGTCATATCCCTCCTGTTGGGAAGGAGTACAATATGACCCCCACCTCTGTATGGAAATAGCCACAGAATGCAGCATGCGGGTGTGTCCCAAGCTTTAAGCAGCACCCTGCCAGCATCCACACTACTGGATCAATAAGGAGAGAAACTACTGACATTAATACCTTGCACACCTACCCTGTCACCCCAGGGGAATATAGTGGCTTGCAGCCTGGGACTGTAGGAGTGACACAATGCAATGGCCTGCTACAGATGGCCTGCATCACTACCAAATGCCCTATAGTCCTCTGTCAAAGGCCTGTGTCTCACCCATACTGCCAATGTATGTTATCTCATGGACTCCCAAATAACAGTATAACACAGTCCACAGAACCCAGATGCAAGGCCATGTTGATAAATCCCAGTAGGTTGTCCACCATGTCCTACTGAATGAACTGTGGACCAACCACAAAATACTGCTAGGATGAACTGATAACTATAGGGAACTTATCAGATAATGTTTGCATAATGTTCGGAAGAGGATAGAATAATGGGGGGGGGTAGGAGCATGGACGCCATGCAGTGTTTGAAGTCTGAAACTCAGTCATATGCACATACTATCCCTGCCTGCAAACACAGGAATAGGTGGCTACAAACCTGCTTGTAAACCACAATGTGAAGGAGTAAAGACCAGAAATATGACCCCTGCATCTGGGTAAGCTGTGAATCTGTACAGCTGTGAGATATGGCCACAGCAGGATATGGCCGTACTGTCATATCAATTGATGTAGAAGCATGGGATCCTCAGCCACCACTGTACCAAGGTGCTGAACCATTTACACAGACCCATCAGCAAGTGTCTGCAGCTTCCCCTCCAGAATGGCATGATTGTGCAAGAATATGTAGGCTGCAGACCGCAATACTGGACACAGCTTCATTCAACCTGTGTTCCCCAGGAAATTACTGCAAGCAAATATGTATACCTGACAGTAGTTGATGACATAAAACATCACAGTGTAAATCAGTACATATGTCTGAATATCTCTAACACCAAAACCATGTAGCAGAAGCAGCACAGAAACAATTACCTACAGTAACCCACTATCCTTTGCCCATTTTGACCTCAGATTGTCAACCGATCTACAGATATCCTGCAGAGACAGGTTGCTAGCTGTAGGTGTAGAACACAAAAGCCTGCACTGGAGTACAACCTACCCGGAATGGATTCACACATTCAATACAGAAGGTCATACTGGGCATGCTCCCACACTTACAGAAATGCAGCCCATGTCTGTCAACAACAGTGAACTATACATATCTGACAGTCGCAGATGTTTGTGCACACACTCCACACTGCACACCAGTCATGCTTTGTACACACATTGGATAGAAATACACACACATATCCAAGGACAACACACTATAATAGGCCAAACTTACACATACATAGGTGTGTGGAAGAGAGTGAACATGATGGTGAGCCTCCCATCATGAGGCCTGTCCCACCCAGCACACATCCAATTGGCTAAAACCACATGATGTGCAAATGTCAATCACTGTAGACATTTGACTCTGGTATCCCTCAGCACTATAGTGTCTGTGGTGATTGTGATAACTGTGGAACATGACTGTTTAAGTCATTATTCATCTCGCAGTTGTATACACGTACCTGTTAAATTTAAACCTGTGTGACTGAGTGTTGTGTGTCTGCTTCCAGATAAATGGTTTATGGCCCATTGCCCTATTTTGGCAAGCCTGCTGATGTAATTAACCTTGAAATACAACTTTGGTAAATGAGTAGCCCTATAAGCTTTGTGGTGCATGCTATAACTATGTAATGTTATAGTGTGATGTACTAGTGAGGTAGGAGTTCTAATCCCAGACATGGCAACTATGAGACTGTGGGTGTGTGTGTGTGTGTGTGTGTGTGTGTGTGTGTGTGTGTGTGTGTGTGTGTGTGTGTGTGTGTGTAGCAATCAATGCTTTTGTGGCCATTCACAGTCACTACACTCCCCATTTCCTTACTTTGGCAAGCCTGCTGATGTGTCATCCACCTTGAAATACACCTTTGGGGAAGGAGTAGCCCAGTAAACTCCGTGACATGCAATATAACTGTGTAATGCTGTAGTGTGATGTACTAGTTAGGTAAGAGCTCTAATCTCAGACATGACAAATGTGAAACTCAGTGTGTGTGCTTGTTTGTATGTGTAGGGATCAATGCTTTTGAGCCCATTCACAGTCACTACAATTTCCATTGCCCTACTTTGGCAGGTCTGCTGATGTTATTCACTTTGAAATACACCTTTGGGAAAAGAGTAGCTCAGTAAGCTCCATGGTGCGTGCTATAATTGTGTAATACTGTAGTGTGATGTACTAATTAGGTAGGAGTTCTAATCCCAGACATGGCAATTGTGAACTTTGCGTGTGTTTGTTTTTTTTTTTTTTTGTGTGTGTGTGTGTGTGTGTGTGTGTGTGTGTGTGTGTGTGTGTGTGTGTGTGTGTGTGTGTGTGTAAGGATCATTGCTTTTGTGGCCATTCACAGTCACTAGGCATTCCTACAAATTGAGAATACTGATATCTGTGCAGTAACAGAGACCTGATCCAAGGCTCCAGAGAGCACACCTGCAATACCAGGTACAGATCTTACCACACTTATCGGCCACCAAGCCAGGACCAAAACACTAAAGGTGGAGGAGTGTCCATATTCACCAAGGATATTCACACCACCAGGCTACTTGCCTACCACAATGCATCTGAAATTCTCCTGGTGCAACTAACACTAGGTAAGACTGCAATCCAAATTGTATAGCTTTCTACAAATCCTCCACCATGCCCCAAGATTCCCACTACACCTTTCTAAACATACTGGAAAATATTAAGATACAACCAAACACCCTGATACTTGATTTTAACTACCCTGCCATTAACTGGGAAAACTACTCATGTACCAACACCTGTGCCCAGTGGTTCTTGGAAGTCATAATTCCCAATGCCCTGGATCAACTAACCCATAGTCCCACCAGGGGCTCCAATATCCTAGACCTGGTCATTACCAACATGGGAAATTGACGCTCCACACTTATTGACATCAGTGGTCAGGTCTGTCCATAAGCTAATCACCCTTGACATCCACATCCCTTCCCCACACCCCAGTAAGGAAACCTTCGTAAAAAAAGTCTCCAAAGCCAACTTCATGCTACACAAGATAGACGTGACAAACTTCATGACACCAATGCAGATGGGAACTGAAAGGTCGACTGCTGAGTCCTACACTAATGCACTGTATGAGCACATCCACTCGTGCATGAATTGTGCCATCCCAAATAGAACCAAGACACTCCCCTCCAAGAAAAGGAAGCCAATGTGGTGTTTCCCTACCATAAACAAACTTTACAACAAAAGGAAGAAACTGTTGCAGAAAAGAGAAAAATCCCAGGATGGTAAAAACTCATTTAACAGCCTCAGTAAGAAGCTGAGATCCCTCATAAAATCCTCCAAAGCTAGTTATGAAAATAATATAGCCAAAGATTCCAAAGACAACCTCAAGCCATTTTATAGCTATGTCAGGAATCTAAATGGCAATGCTCAGATCTGCTCTGAGCTACAACCGAATGACATTAAATATACTGATCCCAAGAATATTACCAATATCCTGGCAGATCAATTCAGTGCCAACTGCACCCCCGTCCCACCTCCTAAAGGGCTCATCTCAATACCAAAAGATTGCCAGATACAGGCAATAACAACCACACAGGTAAAAAATAAACTCTCCAGCACTAAGAAAACAGCATTCATGGGACCAGACAACATCCCAGGCTGTGTACTACATGAACTACAAAATGAACTGGCACCTCACCTACGTGCCATGTTTAATCATAGCCACACCTCAGGTTTCGTACCCACTGAGTGGCACACAGCTACAGTTATCCCAGTCCACAAGGGGGCATCCACCTTGGATCGTGGGAACTACTGCCCCATCAGTCTGATAAGCCTGATCGGCAAGGGCATGGAACATATTATCATGGAACTTATAAACAAAGACATTGGCAACCTGCAAACACTGGACCCCAACCAGGTTGGGTTTGTGAAGGGCCGATCATGTCTCCTGAACCTGATTGACATCTTCGAATCAGTCTCCAGAGCTGTGGATGAGGGTAAGGCGGTTTACACAGCCTATCTGGATCTCACCAAGGCCTTTGGCACCACCCCCTAGTCTGGAATCAAAGATAAACGTACTAAGCTGGCCATTAATACCTATGTCACTCAATGGATTGCCAACTGGCCTACTGACAAAACCCACACTGTAAAAGTAGGTAACTCCAAATCCAGCTCTAGACAAGTGACATTTGGAGTACCTCAGGGTTCAGTCCTGGGACCGCTCTTGTTTGGCATCTACTGCTCTGAAGTACAGGCCAACACTAAGGGACTCTGGCTAACAAAGGTCACAGATGACTGCAAACTGGGAGCCAATATTGAATCCCCAAATAATGTGGATATTCTACAAAAGAGCCTTACAGAAACAGATGCTTAGTGCCAGAGCCATGGGCTCAAGCTCAATGGAAAGAAATGTATAGTTATCCCCTTTGGGAAGAAACATGTACCTGTGAAGTACCACATAGGTGGCAGTACACTAAAGACTGAAAGTGTGATAAGAGACTTAGGGACACAGATGGACAGTGGTGTCACCTTTGATAACCACATCACCACAGTCAGACAATCCGCCTATGTGGCACACCTCATCACTAAGGGCTTTTCATCCAGAAAAAAAGGAGGTTGGTGTCTCACTGTAGTCATCTCTCAGTAGACCCAGCATAGAATACAACACCCCGTTTGGTATGTACCTCTCAAGACATCTGCAACAACTAGAAAGGCTGCAGAAATACCTCACTAAAAGAATCACAGGCCTATAGCAGATGTCCTTATGTTGACCATCTGAAAATCATCCAGCTATACTCTTTCACATATCATCTATTCAGAGGCGATCTCTGCTTAACATACAAGGCCATGTCAAACCCCGAGCTGTTGGACATGCTACACTTAAAGAAATCCCAATCACTCAGAGCCACACACTTCAGGGATCCAAACCTTGTCATCACAATGAACAAAACATGCTAGAGGTATGGATTCCTAACCCAGAGACTCCCCAGACTCTGAAATAGACTACCCATACATGTCAAGCAGAGTGTCTCTTTGGCCCTCTTCAAAAGGAACCTTGACGATTGGATGGGAGATAGGAAATTCACCCCGGGATCATGTCAGTTGTCCTGCTAGACAGGGGTCAATGGAAGTAAATATTGTGGGAAGAAATAGCCAGGGAATGGTCATGGCTAGGCTTTTATAGGCCCTAAGGGCGATATCCTAGTGCCAACCTATAAACCTATGAACTGCACTTTCCATTGCCCTACTTTGGCAAACCTGCTGATGTCATTCATTTTGAAATACACCTTTGGGGAAGGAGTAGCCCAGTAAGCTCCATGGCATGTGCTATAACTGCATAATCCTGTAGTGTGATGTACTAGTTATGTAGGAATTCTAATCCCAGACTTGACAGCTGTGAGACTCTATGTGTGTGTGTGTGTGTGTGTGTGTGTGTGTGTGTGTGTGTGTGTGTGTGTGTGTGTGTGTGTGTGTGTGTGTGTGTGTGTGTGTGTGTGTGTGTGTATGTGTAGGGAACAATGCTTTTGATGCCATTCACAGTCACTACAATTTCCATTGCCCTACTTTGGCAGGCCTGCTGATGTCATTCACTTTGAAATACACCTTTGGGGAAGGTGTAGCCCAGTAAGCTCTGTGGCGCATGCTATAACTGTGTTATGCTGTAGTGCGATGTACTAGTTATGTAGGAGTTCTAATCCCAGACATGGCAATTATAAAACTCTGTGTGTTTGTCTGTGTAAGGATCAATGCTTTGAGGCCATTCACAGTCACTACAATTTCCATTGCCCTACTTTGGCAGGCCTGCTGATGTAATTCACTTTGAAATACACCTTTGTGGAAAGAGTAGCCCAGTAAGCTCCATGGTGCATGCTGTAACTGCATAAAGCCATAGGAGATCTAATCCCAGACTTGGCAACTGTGTGTGCGTGCTTGTATGTGTAGGGATCAATGCTTTTGAGGCCATTCACAGTCACTACAATTTCCATTGCCCTACTTTGGCAGGCCTGCTGATGTCATTCCCTTTGAAATACACCTTTGGGGAAGGAGTATCCCAGTAAGCTCTGTGGCACATGCTATAACTCTGTTATGCTGTAGTGTGATGTACTAGTTATGTAGGAGTTCTAATCCCAGACTGGCAATTATGAAACTCTGTGTGTGTGTCTATGTAGGGAGCAATGCTTTTGAGGCCATTCACAGTCACTACCATTTCCATTGCCCTACTTTGGCAGGCCTGCTGATGTCATTCACTTTGAAATGCACCTTTGGGGAAGAAGTAGCCCTGTAAGCTCCATGACACTTGCTATAACTACATAATGCTGTAGTGTGATGTACTAGTTAGGCAGGAGTTCTAATCCTAGACATGGTTACTGTGAGACTTTGTGTGTGTGTGTGTGTGTGTGTGTGTGTGTGTGTGTGTGTGTGTGTGTGTGTGTGTGTGTGTGTATGTGTGTGTGTGTGTTTGTCATCAGTATACTCTGTGGAGGTAGCTGTGAGTGTGTAATAAGAGGACTCATTGTGGAGTGTGTTTTGCAAATTTCTTATATGGTGGGCCTATTATATGTCACACTGTCTACCTTGCAAGGACAACAGATGTCAAACAGCAGAGAGGCTGATGTAGACAATCAATACCCATATATGTGACATCATGGACTGGGGAACGATATAGGCAACCCTTGTATTACCCAGAGAACACTCTTCACCCATGTCTCATACACAAACACACTTGGCTAGGTAACAACCACTATGTTGGTAGTTCCCTGCATACTGCCCACAGATAGTAACTATGGTGTGATTGCAGTGGACTACAGAAGACATGGCACCCTGTCCCATCCCTACAGTAAGCAAATCATTGCATACAGTGGTCCTTTGCTATGTTCCCCACTGGATGCCTGCAAAAACTGTAGAGTCAGCAAATGTAACCCACAAAGGAAATACCATGCCTTATACACATGCCCTGTATGGACAGATGCCACTAGCACCAGTGAATACCTATATCATGCTGTCAATGTAGGTGCAGGGTCAACCTGGTTTCCATTTCCAGTTCTCACCACATCAGGTCAGGAATGACAACTCAGATGATAACAGTCTGTCCACACAACATGCCCCAGACACCCCAGGTAGACTTCCACATGTCACAGAACATGCATGTGGGACATGTACACATCCCAGACACCATCTATGTTATGGAATATAGAACACATACATGGCAATTATTGCACAGCACTGGCCACCCACAATAGTGACCCAGATGAGTGGATGGTGAATGCAATACCCACCTGTATGGGCCAATCCAGAGATTACACCCCTGAGCTACACTGCAGACCATTGTCATGTGGTCTGATGCCAAGGTATACTTTTTGCGTAGCCTTGTACAGCCTTCTGGCACAGTCAGCCACTATACACCTGTGAAGCAATGCACCCATGCATGTCAGTACTAGCAAACCTGTGTGTGTGTGTGTGTGTGTGTGTGTGTGTGTGTGTGTGTGTGTGTGTGTGTATGTGTGTGTGTGTGTAGATTAATGATTTGGATGGCATTCACACTCACTACATCTCCCATTGCCCTACTGAAGCATGCCTTCTGATGTCAGACACCTTGACATACCTTTTGCCCATATATCAACCTGATAACCTGTGTGGTGCATGTGATACGTGCATAATACAGTAGTGTAGCAAACTAGTTAGTTAGGAATTCTAATCCTGACCCTGCCAACTGTGATAATGTGTGTGAGTCTCTGAGAAAGTATAGCTGTGTCGCCCTTGACACCTGTTCATGTGGACAGGCACATGTACTACACCTACCTTATCCCTCCTTTATCACTGTTGCTAATGTCACTCACCATCAAATATACCTTTGGACAGCTCTCCAACATTAAAGTCTGTGGCACATGCAATAACTGCATAACAATATAATAACAATATATAAGCAGGCATGGGTTTGAAACCTCTTACAGGTAATTGTGTGACACAAACATGCTTAGCTTTTACTCTCCCACCCCATCCCTGTCTTACTTTGTCTCTGTATGTCTCTCCCACTCCATCTCTGGTGGATGTGGAGAAGTACACCTGCTTTACTTAGGCAGAAGCTTTTGTTTTGTAAGTGATGCTCATGATCAGCTGATGGCCTGTGCACGAATTGCAGTCTCCCACTAGCTGATTGCATGTGGAACAGCTGTGGTAACATTCCCATAGCCAATTGCATGGAAACACACTCCTATAACTATGAACATCATGTGGGTGTTGGTCCTTTTCATTCACTGTGAGCAGGATTTCATGTTGGTCTTTGGCAAACAGCATCACAGATGGTAGTGGGATATACTTCTAACAACATACATTGTGGAGACAGGCCAACAAACAGGAGAGGGATGTTCCAACATGACTAATGAATGTAAGTCTTGCTCTTCTGCATTTGAAGTAATGTTGGTTTAACAGGGTTTGTGTGGATATGGCTGGTCTACATGATTTAATACCTGTCATGACAGTATGATGTGGTTGAGGAAACTCTCACCTGTAGAGCTATCTGCAGACTGGCCAGTGTTTGGATTCTTACTTGTGTTGTGTTACTCACAGATTACCTATCTTTAGAACTGCAGAAGCATAGTCTGAAGAAGCCTAAACAACAACATCCAGATGGACTCTTAGCTGTTCACTCATCTGATATCCTCTGCCTCACAGAAACCTGGATAAAACCAATAACCAAAGATAATGAAATAACCCCCCCCCCCACAGTACAACATTCCAGGAAAGGTGGTGGGGTAGCTGTACTATACAAGTCTACCCTAGCAATAACAATTGACACCCAACAGCCACCCCAGTTTGGCAATGCAGAAATTCTCATCACCAAACTAATAGTAAACAAAAATAAATGCAGATACATTATCTGCATTTATATTACACTTGGCAAGACTGATAATACTCTAGAAAATATCTTGCATTGGCTAGCTTCTAACTATCCCCAGGAAACCATTGTCTTGGGGGACTTTAACATTGATTGGAGCATCTGTTCCTCTGAAACTCCCTCCACCCATTTAAACCTTCACAGGTTTACACAGATCTTTGCCTCCCCCACCAGATTTAGCAAAAACAGAGTCAAAGATAGTATTCTTGATTGGATACTTATTAACACCCACCACAAAAAGCACAAGTCAGCTACATTACCCGATGATCTAAGTGATCACTGACTTACCTAGATTATTAGGCTGAAAGTCGACATTCCCAACCAGCCCACTTACAAAACTATAAGAAATGTCAGGAACTTTAACCTTGGCAACTTCCAAAATGAACTCAAAGCATGTAATTGGAATGTCTTGAAATGACTCCCATTACAAGAAGCAGTTGAGTACTTCAATACCAGATTTCTGGCTATCCTTAACCACCATGCTCCTAGCCATACCATCCATGTAAAAGCCACAGTTGCACTGTGGCTATCTAAAGAAATAAAAAACAAAATTAAACTAAGAAACCACGCCTGGGCCAGGTGGCATGTTACCAAAGCCACTATGGACCAAGTAAGATACCAGCAGCTAAAGAGCTAGACAAAAAAAAATCTGTCATCCTAGACAAAAAAAATCACAACACTCTCCTACAACAAAAATATCAGCTAAAACCTCAAAACTTCTGGGCTGGTATTAACAGTTTTCTCCACCCAGGCAGTTCCACCACTCCTACCCCATCAGCTGCCCTTGATAACACCCCTGTATAAATTGCAAACAGCTTCAACTCCTTCTTTACTGAAATTATCCAGTCTCTAGCTACCCATCTCACTCCATTGGACACAAACACCAACTCTGGCACATCTAGCCCTGATCCACCTAGCACCCAACCCACCTTTACCTGTCAAACCATACCTACCAACCTGAGCTGGACCTTACTCAAAAAGCTAGAACCTACTACACTAGCTCCCGTCCATCTCCCAGCTGAATATCTTCAAAAAGCAGATGATGCCATAGCACTTCCCATTTCTATTCTGATCAACAGATCCATCTCAGAAGGATCTATCCCAGCAATATGGAAAATATCACATGTTATACCTCTCCATAAAAGATGAAGTTCCACAGAATTATCTAACTTTAGACCTTTAGCCATTCTTTCACCACTAGCTAAAATCATGGAAATATGCATACACAAACAAATCATGCACTTTCTTATTCAAAATGGAAAGCTCGCTGACTCTCAGCATGGCTTTGGGCCATTCCACAGTACCACCATGTTGCTTCTATCTTTCTCTAATGTCATCAATCTTCCTCATAACAACAACAAACTACTTCAGCACTCTTATTAGATCTCTCAAAAGCTTTTGATATGGTCAACCATCAGCAACTGTTCAATACCCTACAAACCATCGGTTTAGACCAACACACAATACAATGGTTTCACTCCTACCTAAACAGTAGACAGCAGGCTGTCTTATGGCAGAGCAAGCTGTCATCCCAACTTCCTCTAACCCTAGGTGTCCCACAAGGGTCCATACTAGGTCCCCTTCTTTTCTCTATCTTTATCAATGATCTGCAGACCACCATCCCAGGAGCCACCTGCGTCCAATATGCAGATGACTCAGTGCTAATATGCTCTTCATCCTCTCCTACACAACTTCGAAATCCTCACCCAGACCACTTTCAGCATGGTAGAAACATGGCTAACTAATCGCCATCTGCTTCTAAATCCTAACAAAACCAAGCTACTACTTTTCTCCCCTAACCGTAGAATTCCTCCTCCTTCCTTCAACATCAAACTAGCATTGATATCATTATCTCCCTTGATTCCCATACAAAGCATCTAGACATAATAATAAACAACCTTAAATTTGATAAACATGTCATTCACACTATTAAGTCCGTCAACAAAAACTTGGGCCCCTGTACAGAGCCAAACCTTTCCTCACCCTCCTAGCTCGGGTAGCTATTGCAAGCTCACACCTCCTCTCTACCCTTATGTATGCCTCCCCTGTACTCACCAACCTATCTAAAACCAATCTCGACAAATTATCAGGATGTTACAATCATATAGCAAGATTTGCTACTGGCATGGCTTTTAAGACCCACCATTGCCAGAACCTCAAAGCACTGGGATGGCTAGAGTATCCTACTCTTCTACAGTTCAACCAGCTTATAGTAGCACATAAAATACTCCATCAACCTGATAACACTCAGCTGATAAACTAATGATACTGACTCAAAAATCCAACAACTCTGCAGGAGATGCTATATTTGCCAACTCATCCAGTAAAATCTAGAATCTACTCCCTACTACCATTACCAAGGAAACCTCACTACCCCTATTTAAAAGAGAACTCAAAAAATACCTCACATCTCATTGGCTGTGCCTTTGTTCTAAACCTGACTAACAACTTCACTAATACATGTCTTGCTACCCAACTTGCTGTTTAGCCAAGTACCTATGCCTCATAACATTGGAATGTCTAATCATTGTGAATTATGAGATCTGATTGTATTCTATGTTCACATTTTCTGATATGTCTTTGCCAATCAGATGTAAGTCTGCACATTGTGTATATTGATATCTGCCTGTATTCTTTGTCTGTATTTTTCTAAAGATGTCTGCCTGAGTTTATCACTCAGTGATGTATGTACTGTCTCTTTTTGGTATGAGGAGCTTTTCTCCCCGGGCCTCTGCTGAAAATGGGCATATATCCAGTCAGACTATCCCGGCCAACACATGTAAAATAAAATAAAATAAATAAATAATAAATAAAATAAACATGCGTCTGGTGGTACCAGATGTGGCACTTCTGCCAGGGGCACGATGACCAGCAGCCCTCTAACAAGCACCCCTGTACATCTGCCTAATGTGGTACCCCTCCAGACATCCAGCTATGGCTGCTGTGCCCAGACACACATGCCATAGATACCACACTGTCCTGTCCCATGCCACCAACTGCCAACTGTCCCTCTGCTATGGCCACTGGTGATGGGGTATGTATAGGCATTGTGACTGTGTGCGGGGATGGGGTGGATAACAGCAGGATGTCAAACGATGGTGCAGCTTTGGCCTCTGACAACTCCGCCTGTGCCTCAACACACCTATCATCATTTTCAGTGTCTGTATGGACACTGACATCACATTGCCTGCAGGAGGGACCCTGAACCACCTCGCTACCTATCAGGAGAAAACAAGAAACGCACTTTAAGACCTGTACTTCATTGCTTAACAGTATATACACACACATACACACACACACACACACACACACACACACACACACACACACACACACACACACACACACACAAAAACACACCCTGATATTCCACCATACTACTTACCTCTCCCTGAGTTTGCAGCCTGTCCTATCCTGCATCAGTCTTGGATAATTACAGTCATTAAAACCAATCATTAACATATCATTCTTCTATTTGCCTAGAAAAGTGATCCCAACACATGACCTGTTACTCCAATACATCTTTGACTTGATTGGAGTCATTTTCTCAAAGACTCCCTGATGTCATCCAGTGTTCACCCTGGGTTTGTCCAGACATCTTGAGCATGGACCCATATGTTAAGGTCTACTACAGTCACTCAATTATGTCATGCACTGGAGTGTCATACGTAACTATTGTTCAGTAGATGCAAGATCTGTTGCTCTATTAACTTTTTATGTTGACTGCAGTAATATTTGGAAACACTCTCTGGTGTTGTTTAGTAATTCCTCAATGCATCTGTAGTCCTGCATACGTGGGTATTCTTTCACCTGATTGCAATTATAACAGTATCCCTGGTGTCTAGTTCCCCTCCCAGTGCATGTTCCATGCTACAGACCTTATTATACTATTAGCTGTCATAAGATTACATGTCAGAAATGTATTCCTGGTGTCTCATGTGTCTGTCCATGTCCAAGTACTGCACGATTTCAAAGGGAAGTTGAGAGGTATGAACAACCTCACACTCACACATGTGTATACATAGCCACACACACACACACACACACACACACACACACACACACACACACACACACACACACACACACACACACACACACACACATACACATACACATACACATCCTACATACATCAACTCCCCTCCATTCCACCAGATTGCATTTACAGACAAAATAACCCCCCACCCTCCCCGACACGCAACACATACAGGTGAGTTGCACAAAGATATTACACACAGACCTCCCATTACCCATCTGTCAACATGCATGATATATGGCACTCAACAGCATGCAGTGCAGCTATAGTCAATCCCTGCTTGTAACAATATATATCTCTGTGATGCATGGGTTGTGTTAGTAGGTGATGCCCCTTCCCCGGAACACACTGCACCCATGTACAGAGTACTGCTGTGCACCTGTTCGGCACCCTGGCATGTACTGCGCACCATACCTCACAGGTGTGCACACCATTGCTGAATGTGTATTATTGTGTCAGATATGTTTGCTCAGGTCTACTTCGCCCTGTCGAAGGCCAACAATATCGAAGCTGATATTGTCAGCACCAAAAGGTCGAAAGCGAAAGTCATTGCGTGTGTAAATGGAAATCTCCGTAAGGGGAGATTTCCATTTACTGCAATGTAGTGCAATCTCAGAGTTGGTATATGTAGCGGGGGGTGTGGGGGGGTGCAGGGGGGCTTGCCCCCCTGCATAGAGCAATTTGTGTTGTGTTTGGGTGGGGTTTTTTTTGTGTGTATGTTCGATATGCGGGGGTTTCGACATTTTTGTGTCGATTATTGAGCCGTCGACAGTTTGAGTTTTCGACAGAGTAATATAAACCCATGTTTACTCTGCTGCTCACAGCCCCTATGTGTTGGTCCGACACATATCTGGGATAATATGTGGACAGATGTCATTTGTGAATGCCTGATGTCTGATTTACAGATCTCATCAGTGGTGCATGTATGGCCAATAAGATACAATTGCACTGACAACCTTCAAACCTTACCGTAGTTATAGGGAGTGTACACACCCTTATTGATATGATGCCTTCTTCCTTGATATGCCATAAGACCACATTACTGCATGTTAACATTACATGAACCTATGTGACATATGACCTGTGCACTCAAATGCAGTGTCAAACAAATGTGTTAGTTGTGCAGATGCAAACTGACATGCATATACTTTGTGGGTGCATATGTGTGCACGCCCTTATCATGATGGTTTGTTGCACCTACAGTTATGTGTACTACAGCAGTCACTATTCCTGGCAGGGGTATACTAGCATGGGCCATCTGCATTTGCCAGTATTTGGTCAGTCTGCCCTACAAATGTCCCCCAACTCTGCATGATTGCAAGGTCAACTTATGTGCACATCCCTTGGAGGTCACACAGTGCCATCACTATTGCTGTGTAGTCAGGGTTATATCTGCCACAGTTCCTGACCTTGACTGTGTGCAGATACTGCCATTTGCAGCATCCTTTGGATCTCTGTTTCAGTGCACTGTTGTGTCATGAAGACACCCCCTCCCCATCCTCAGCCTTTTTGCAGATGCTTGACAACTATGGCCTACACATGTGTGTCATTTTGCAGTGTCCCAAAACAAGAACACCATGTGTACCAGCCTAGTCCCAGCTAATGAATGGCAAACATACAGGTGTACACTGGCACCGGCAAGGTACAGATGGGGATGGTGGGCCTGAGGCGGGGTAATGTGTTGGTTGCACAGCACATGTATCTTTATTGATACTGTCTGTAGGTTTCCAATGTGGTCTTGGTTCACCAGTACACATTTAGAACAAGGCGTTAGTAATGCTGGCTTCAAAGAATGATGCTTATCGGAGAAAGTGGATGGGGTTACTAGCTCCAGCGGCGTCCTTGGTTTTACAGCAGCTAGTTCCGGTTTACATGTGCCGGGAACACAGATGAATCAAAACGGAATTGCAGCATGTTCACAGAGAGATGAGGTGAATGAATTAGCCGAATAAGCCTGGAAACGGAGGTAACTACACTACTAACCATGGCTTAAAATACAATGTAAGCACATGGTTAACCTCCGAGTTGGAGTTGGACTGCCTACAATCAGGTACTGTTAATACAAATTTTAATGAGAGGGAGAATTCAATAACTGACAAACTAAAGCTATTTGATAGTAAATTGTTCAAGATTAAAAAGCTTCAACTAGAATTAAATTACTTTGATAAATGTTTGAAGGAAAAGATAGTCCCGAAGGGACTAAGACATTATTCATACCCAACAGGGTTAGAATATGGGTCTGAGTTCTTTAATGAACTGGTTGAGATCTACAATAAACAAGGGCTTGAAATTTTGCAATGTATGGTGAAACATTACAAGGTCTCTCTTTCTTTGATAACAAAGGAAGTGACAGTGTTAGAACAAGATATAAAATCAGACCTGGACTTTAATAGATATCAATTTGAAGTGGCTAGAACCTTTACAAGTATAGCTCAACAAATGGTTAAACTGAAAGAGAATAAAATTAAAAAGTTACAAAGAGACCTGAAAGCCTACAGAGAAGGGACAGCCTTTCCTAAACCGCCAGTAGCGCAATATTCTTCACATAACCACAAAGAGTCCTTGGACCAAAATGTCCAAAAGGAACAAAGAAGGAATCAATCGACAAGGAATCCAGTAATGGATTCAAACAAAGGTCCAATAGTGGATATGGATGTGGAATGTTCCATTAACGATGATGACATTTTTGGAGAGGCAACAACTAGTGTTAATTCTCACCAATCCTTTCGCCCTGACCAGAACCAAAAGCAGAATACGGGGTTTCAAAAAAACTTCAGAGGGGGGAGGGGGGGCAACTGGAATGTGAATTCGGCCCAGGGGGGCAAGCGGAGATACAATACCCGCAGCAACAACAAGTATCCCAATTAAGACTATTTGAAACGCTTTATAACAATGAAGGGGACTTCCTTATTTACAACTTTACAGAATGTGTCATTGACCATGTTCTTGTGGAATTGTTTGCTAAGGGTTTAACATTTGTGCCATCTAAAAAATGTGATATAGCAGAAGTATTGATTGATCTGAAATTATTTATTCGCAAATTGAATTTGCAGACTCTGTTTGGGAATTCATCATGTAATACTAGTGAACTAAGAATAGCAAGTTCCTTTAACCCCCCACAGAATCCTACCATAGGAATGTTTGAACATGTTTGTGAAAATGAAATTAGAGACACTTTGAAATGCTCATTTAAATCTAAACCTAAGTCTAACATTTCTGACGAAGAAAAAACCCTGCTAACCCTGCTTAGAAGTTTACCCCTGAGGTTTATGAAACCAGATAAAGGTGGGGGACTGGTAGTTATGTACAATGAGGATTATTCTAACATTATGATGGCTCTTTTGGCTAAAAGTACTTACGCACCAGTGAGTAGAAATGAATTAAATTTAGCTCACCGTAGGATTAATATGTTTCTCAGTGACCTATTTTCAGATGGTTTTATAACCCTGGAACAACATTCATATTTGACCATGTTGGCCCCACGAATCCCAAAGATTTTTGGGATTCCAAAACTACATAAAAATGTTTCAAATCCACCGTTTAGGGCATTAGTGGATGCACGTCAGTCAGTCACATACCCTTGTGCAAAACTAGTGGACAACATTTTAAAGAAATTTGTCACTATGGAAAATCAGACTTTGAAGGACTCATGGTCCTTCTTAAAGAATATACAATCCACCCCATACGATGATGCAAGTAATTTTTTAACAGTAGATGTTATTGACTTATATTCCTGTATCCCACATGATTTGGGAGTAGAATGGGTAGTGGATTTTATTAGAAACAAAGGGGCCAGTGACAATGAGTGTAATCTAGTTGAACAGTTAATGGACATTATTTTGAAAAATAACTTTGTTACTTTTGAAAGCAACATTTTTGTCCAAAAAATAGGAGTGGCAATGGGATCACCAGTTGGATCAAGCTTTGCAAACCTGGTGTTAGCACATTGGGAAAACAACCATGTGTTTAACAGTCATTGGAATAACAAGTTTACTACTTATAAAAGATTCTTGGATGACATCTTTATTTTATTTAAAGGCAACAGTGTAGAAGCTGACCTACTTGTAGATTTCTTTAACTCAACAACATCTTTTCTGAAGTTTACACAAAACTATCAGGAAAATTCCATTAATTTTTTGGATGTTGAGTTAAGTAAAAATAATAGACTTTATACAGCTAAAATATTTAGAAAGGCTACATATTCTAACAACTTTTTACATTTCACCAGTATGCACCCCCTTCACCAAAAGAAAGCTGTGGTGAAGGGACAACTGGTGAGAATATCAAGAATGGTCACCTTGCAGCAAGACTTTGAGGAAGAATGTAAATTGCTACATCTAATGTTTCTGAGGAGAGGGTACCCTGTCTCCTTTTTAGATAACATCTTTGTGGAAGTGATAGAGAAAAGAGAGAAAGGGTTTTATGTACCAATATTGTCTGCAAATGACAACACGGAGGCACATGACACAAACATTGACCCCACAGTGACTAGTAGTGACCTAGGTTACGGAACAACAGAGAATAGAGATCACACCTTGGTAAAAAATGTATGTAGTGAAGAGAAGTTTGCAACAGTATTCACCATTACTTACTGTTTGGAAGCCACAGAAATAGTTAAAATACTTAGAAAATTTTGGTTCTACCTATTAATGGACAAAAATGTTGCAACAAATTTAACTCTTAATCCTGTAGTAACATTTAGAAGGGCCACTAACATGAAAAAACTTCTTGAGTCAAAATTGGCTCCAATAAACAACAGAAGGGGGACTAAGAAATGTGGTACCTGTGAGTACTGTAGGCATATAATGACAACGGACCATTTTACAATCAGGACAACTAGGTATGGTGTCAAAGGTTTATATAACTGTAACTCGAAAGGAATTGTCTATCTAGCACAATGTACACAATGTACATCATTCTATGTGGGAAAGACAGACAGACGGTTGCGTGACAGGATGTACGAACACTTGTACGCTATTAATAAGGGCAAAAATGAGAATGCCCTGGCTAGGCATTGTGCTAATAATCCCAACCACTCTTTTAATTTTATGGGCATAGATCGAATTAATACATTACAGGATAATTTTAACTTTGTAAATGATCATTATCTTAAATTAGAGTTGGAGAAAAAAGAATTAATTTGGCAATTACGCCTGGCAGCTAATAGAGAACCAGGCATAAATTAATTCTGTTCAATAGCATGTATCTTAAAAATCAAAAACTTGATGCGTTAAACCGATTTGGTGATCAGTTTTTATTAATGAATTACCCCTCTACATTAGACTTTAAAATTATTCGTAAAAAATTTTTAAAAATTATTTTTTAAAAATTATTTGTTAAAACTATTTTAGGTTTGTTTTTTTCTTTTATAATAATGGGTACTTTAAAGTAACCTATATTAGGAATAGATATAAAAATAAGTATGTTTTTAAACTTTTTATATAAAAACCTTTAGGTAACACTAACAAGTTGTATATATTAGTTTTTACATATTTGTAACAAGTTCTCATATTAGTGGGATGCATACATATCTATATATACATCTTGTTACACAGTATATTTGTGTAATGTCTCTTTAAAAGTTTGAACAAAAGCAGACCTATTAATTAATTAAATCATTTGCTTTTAATTGTTTAGAATTTGTATATAAACTGTATGTAATTGGATAGCTGTTGTCTGAAGAAGTTTTGATACTACTCAGAACGAAAAACGCTGGCAGCGTTTAACGTTTATTTGCTTGTGGAATTAAAGCAGTTTGTGGAGTTACCAGCATTGTAGTAGTTTTTTGGTGGTGGATTCTTAACAGACGGTGTTGCGCCACTTGTTGTATTATTCCTGCATCATTCTTTGAAGCCAGCATTACTAACGCCTTGTTCTAAGTGCAGTGTGGTGTTTTTTTCGTACTCACCAGTACACATTGCAATGCATGCCTTTTGGGGACCTTTTCTGTTAGGCATACGCTACCTGTAGATAGGCCTGGCTGATGTTTCCTGTGGTACAACTGTCCCATCTGATTACACTAACCCATGGGCCACACTTATGCAGAGTCCAGGCAATTGCTGACAAGGGTACTGCACAGCTAGTACTTGCTAGACATTCCTGCAACTCTCTCAGTGTTCTTGCATGTTACTAGGAAGCCTGCATACCTGGTTTGCAACATGTGACATCATCTGTCTTGGATGGCCATCTGTTTATTTTCTACATTAATCCTGTCCCATACATCCTCGCCACATACATGACTCTCTGCACTGTTTGCCATAGTATATGCAATGGTGAGGTATGGCTACATATCCAACTCCTGGGTGCTACCTGTTGGGTATGGGATCCATGACATAGCATGCAAGATGTGTGCAAGGCACGGCTGCCTCTGTTGCAGGTAAGTGGGCACATTTGATGGCCAAACATCTTGGACAGCAGACCATTTATTGATGTGACATTGGGGACCTGTACTTGCTAGAAGATCCATACTCATGAAGAATGCATGCTGTCCGTAACTCAAAAGCTGTTTCCACTATATGTTATCTGGAGTGTATGTACGCATATGCTTCCAGTGTTTATGAAGGTATGTATTCCCCATATTTGCTGTCCTAACATAGGATTCCATATTACACATTCATTGCTCATGCTAGGACCACATTGCTGGTTGTAAACGTTGTAGACTGCAATAATGTGATATGCCGTAGTGTAGATCTGTAACAGTTGCCATTGTAACAGTGGTATATACACTGTTGTAGCACTGCATAAGGTAATGTTTCAGACATGTCCCTACTATAGGCCATTTGTCCCATGATTATATTCATCTCTGTGCACACATTTTGCAATGACAGGATGTTAGTTATATTGCAGAGTCTGACATACCCTTCAGATACACCATCATGGTGACCACTGTGATGCAGTGCAGTTAACAGCAACAATACGTGAACATGTACAGCATGCATTATGGGTAGGTGTGTTAAATGTGTGCATGGAATACACCATGGCCATAACATGACCGGTGTATTGGCAAACCTGAACAAACACCATACTCACCATCTACAGGCTACTGCCCTGGACGTATACCAGATGGACCTACATAATTGTGTGAGAGATGTGATGTCAGTAGCCACACCTGTGGCATTGGTACACGGTGGATGCAGCATTACAATACATCAACAGTAGAAGCCCACAATACTACAGATTATGCACATCTGTTTATTACTACAATGCAGCAACAGACTATATAAATTTCATCTCACATATGCATGATCTAACTCTACAGATGCGGATGGATACACGACAGTGGTCTACTGATCTGCCCTTTGGCCTTATCTGCATGCTCCTCTGCCATTGTGTGGGTAGCACCCACTAACACTATGCTGTCTGACAGATGTTGTGTTTGAGGGCGGGCAGGTGCCCTGAGGCTGACAACGGGCAGGTGCCCCGAGGCTAACAAGGATCTCCACAACATGTGTCGGGAGGGCTGGATGGCATGACCATCCCCTGTTGCAAGCTGCCCCCCCCTAACCGCAGCAGCACGCTGACGGGCATGGCAGAGTAGGTCAGTGCTTCGATGTCAGACCTGTTCATAACTGTGGTTATGCAGGCTGACATCGTTTACCCTGTGGGCAAGATTGTTCAACAGGGCAGTCCTCTCCTGCAGATTATGGGCTTTATGGCCAAACAAGGTATTGTAGTGCTATATCAAGGATGAGATGATGACATCATTCTCCTCCGCTGTGTACATTGGCAATTGTTCCCTTGACATATTGCCTGAAAGACATAAAGGGGGAAACAGGTCTGAAGACCTCATACTGCAAGGTTATCATAGTTGTTAATATACATATCTGTCCCCCCCACCACCATATCTGCAACAACAGTCTGATCAAACAACTCAATGGGTATGTCTACAGAAGACCTACCATTGGGACATATATATATTGTACAACAATTTGTGCTATGTGTTGGTAGTCATTGTTGGAACACTATCACTGATGGCCTGTTACAGACAATGTCACCTGCATGCCATTGAAAGGGCCACTATGGTTCCATATATGCATGTGTTCTGTTTGCTATACGACTGCTGCAAATCTGTTGTTTTGTGTTAATGGGGGTATCTATGCATGCTGTTAGGTATAATCCGGGAATGTGTGGACTATTACTACCCATATATGTTCTATAGCAGTGACACAATAACATGTTTGGGAAACAATTGCCAGCAGAACTACCTCTCACACCTCATCTGGCCATGTTGCCAGGCCACATCACATGTGGGACCCACCCTGGGACATCCTCATCTACTGGACCTGCACTACTTTCAGATGGAACCACCTCAGGGGATGGTGTTCACCCCCACCAGGGAGCACACGCAGACAAGATCCTGTCACCTGAAGTCAGGTCCAGGGTCTGGTGCATAAGGAGCTAGCTCCACAGAGACTTGGATGTGCTACAGCACCTTGAGGCCCTCTGTACACATTCACAGAGTCCGCATGCTCCTCCTGCTCAACCCAGGCACCTTCAGGGCCATGAAGCTGATGTTGTGACTGCCCATGGGTGGGGACCTTGGTCCCATTGTTTTCATATTGGGAGCTCATGGGCTTCCACATCCCAGATAACACTCCCCAATCCAGGGTGTTTACCCATGACATGTGTCATATACCGCCCCTGTATGCTGTCTTCTCTGTTGTCCAATCCAACCTACCTCCCCAAATATACCTACTATCCTTCCCCAAATTCCCAATCCCACCTTCACATACAAGGGCAATGTTTTCCCAACATGGAGTTCATACCTGACATAACCATCCATTTTGCACCCACTTACTGCTGTGTGTGTATATATATATATATATATATATATATATATATATATATATATATATATGTATGTATATATATATATATATATATATATATATATATATATATAAAATGTGTGTGCGTTTATTGATATGTAGGATGTTCCCTCACACATATCGTGCAGCACTGTCATTCTGCAGTAGGGGACATGTATTTATATAAATATGTGTGTGTGTTTTTATATATGTAGACATACATGTGTATATGGATATGTATATATATATATATATATATATATATATATATATATATATATATATATATATATATATATATATATATATATATATATGTGTGTGTGTGTGTGTGTGTAGAGATATATTATTTGTTTTTATAAATATATATATATATATATATATATATATATATATATATATATATATATATATGTGTGTGTGTGTGTGTATATATATATATATATATATATATATATATATATATATATATATATATATATATATATATATATATATATATATATATATATATATATATATATATATGTGTGTCTGTATATCTGTAGACATACATGTGTGTATACATCAGGTCACTCCAGAACAAGTACAAATATGACTCTGTCATTGTTCATGTTGGTGTGAATGACCTGAGCCATACCTCCCTGGACTACATGAAAAGAGACATGGAAGATCTCTCTGATCATGTAGCCCAGGCGGGTATGACCTTGACCCTGAGCATCCTGCCCTCACCAAGAATGATACATCAGTGTAAAGAAAAAACGATCAATTTCAACAATTGGCTAAGCTTCTGGTGTAATTCAAAGGGAATCCAGTGTCTGTCAGCCTGGGATGACATGCTCGACAAGCTGCGTTGCTTCGCAAAAGACGGCTTGCACATGTCACCCCTTGGCTTTTGAATACTGGCCAAGACACTTGCTGCCCCCATAGTGCCTTTTTTAGGCAAGGTTCAAACTTCAAACCCACCTCCGTAAACAGCACAAGTAAAAAAACTGAGGATTATGCTACTCAACACCAGGAATTTAAATCTCAAAATGCATGCACTCGAAGCACTCCTAAGTATGGAGAACGTCGACATCTGTGCAGTAACTGAAACCTGGTTCAAGGCTCCAGAGAGCACTCCAGCACTACTGGGTTACAACTCATACCACACATTTCAGCCACAGAACACGGACCAAAACACAAAAGGAAGAGGTGTATCCATATTCATCAAGGATACCCACACCTCCAGGTTAGTGGTGCAGCATGATACCTCTGAGATCATCCATGTGCAACTAACATCGGGAAAATCTGCAATGCAAATTGTGGCCTGCTACAGATCACCCTCCATGACCCAGGACCACCACTGTGCCTTTCTGGAGACACTGGAAAACATGAAGGTCCTACCGAACACCCTGATCCTGGGAGATTTCAATTACCCTACCATTAATTGGGAAAACTACTTGAGTACAAACTCCCAGGCTCAGCGCTTCCTGGAATTTATCAACTCAAATGCCCTGGATCAGCTGGTAAACTCCCCTACCAGAGGCCACAACATATTGGGCCTGGTCATCACCAACATGGGCGACAGGTGCTCCGTACCGGAGGTCAACCCATCAGTGGTTAGATCAGACCATAAACTAATCACCCTTAATGTCCACACCCCACCACCACCCCCAACCAAGGAAACCACGGTGAAAAAAATTTTCTAAAGCAAACTTCACCTTACTTAAGTCAGAGGTGGTATGTTTCCCAGCTCCCACGCTAAAGGATAACACTGCCCAAGATGCAAAATCCTTTACAATTGCACTCTATGAGCACCTACAAGGATGCATGGATCGTGCCATCCCTAGCAAAACCAAGACTCACTCCCCTAAGAGAAGGAAACCAGTCTGGTGGACCCCTGCCATAAACAGGTTATACAACAAAAAGAGGAAACTAGTTCAGAAAAAAAGCAAATCCCAAGAAGGAAAGACATCCCTGATCAGTATCAGTAAGAAACTAAGGTCCCTCATAAAATCCTCCAAGGCTAACTTAGAAAGAAAAATGGCCAAGGACTCGAAAGATAACCACAAAGCCTTCTTTAGCTATGTCAAAAATCTAAGTGGCAACTCGCAGATATGCTCTGAGATAGTGTAAAATAGCACAAAATATACTGAATCTACTGATATTGCCAACATACTGGCAGATTGATTCAGTGCAAACTTCACCTCCCTCTCACCTTCAAAATGGCCCACAACAATACCGGAAAAGTGTAGTGTCCCGGATATCACAAAAGCACAAGTGAAAACAGCCCTTTCAAAAGCCAAAAACACAGCATCAATGCAGCCATATGGTGTACCAGGCTGCGTCTTGCATGAACTACAGAACAAACTAATGCCCCACCTAAACACGCTGTTCAACCTCATCCTCTCCACAGGCTACGTGCCCATAGAATGATGCACAGCAATGGTTATTCCGCTCCACAAAGGAGGAGCCACAACTGACTCTGGTAACTATCGCCCCATAAGGCTGACTAGCCTGGTCTGCAAGGCTGTGGAGTGCATCATCATCATCATGGAACTCATTAACAAAGATACTGGGAACCTCCAAACACTTGACCCGACCCAGTTCAGCTTTGTTAAGGGCAGACCATGCCTACTAAACCTGGTTGACTTCTTCGAGACAGTTACCAAGGCCATAGACGAGGGAAAGGTGGTTCACACAGCCTACCTTGATCTCACCAAGGAGTTCGACACCATTCCTCACTCGGGTATTATAGAAAAACTCACCAGCCTGAACATAAACCCCTACGTCTCAAGATGGGTTGCCAACTGGCTTACAGACAGAACTCACAAGGTAAGAATAGCGGGCTCCAAGTCTGACTCTAAACCAGTCACAAGTGGTGTCCCACAAGGCTCAGTTCTGGGACCCCTACTGTTCGGCATATATTTCTCAGAAGTACAGGCAAACACACTAGGACTATGGCTAACCAAGTTCACCTATGACTGCAAACTGGGAGCCATAACTGACTCTCCGGCTGACATGGACATCCTCCAAAAAGGCCTTACTGAGACAGACACCTGGTGTCAAAGTCATGGCCTCAAGCTAAATGCCAAAAAATGCATAGTCATCCCGTTTGGGAAAAATAAAACACCCATGAATTACCACATAGGCGGCAGCCCCCTTAATACAGAAGAGGTAATAAGAGATCTGGGGACCCAGGTAGATAGTAATCTCTCCTTTGACAATCATATTGCCAAAGTAGTTAGGAAATCCTTCTATGTGGCCCATCTAATTACTAAGGGGTTTGCATCTAGAAATAAAGAGGTTATAGTGCCCCTCTACTCGTCACTCATCAGACCCATCATAGAGTACAATGGCCCATTTGGGATGTACCTCATAAGACACTTCCAACAGCTTGAAAGACCACAAAAGCACCTTACCAAGAGGATTACTGGCCTCAAACATATGTCCTATACAGCCCAACTGAAAAAACTCTGGCTGTACTCAGTGGCATATCGCTTACTCAGAGGTGATCTCTGTCTGACTTACAAAGCCATGTCCAACTCAGAAATGATGGACATGCTCCACCTAAAGAAATCCAAGTCACTGCGAGCCACGCACTCTAGTGAGCTAAACCTCGCCACAACAATAATTAGAACATGCTGGAGTGATAGATTACTGTCACAGAGACTCCCCATGCTTTGGAACAAAATTCCTAACTGCATTAGGCAGAGCCCCTCACTAACACTCTTCAAGAGAAGCCTTGACGAGTGGATGGGTAACAGAAAGTACACCCCTGGGATCACTTCATTGGCTCTGCTTGACAGAGGCTCAGTTAATTAATCAATGGGGCAGCGAAAGCTGACACACTCTGGCTAGGCTTATAGATGCCCTCGGGAAGATAGCCTAGTACCTACCTATGAACCTATATATATATATATATATATATATATATATATATACATATATATATATATATATATATATATATATATATATATATATATATATATATATATGATGCATACAGACATCAGGTCCACATTCTAACTCTCCTTCCTCCACAGCTGAACTGTTCTGCCTTGCTACAACACAGACAGGTGCCACATGTGGACACAGCCTAACATTAGGGGAAAATATATAGGGACAGATTGCAGGTAAGCCTATTACACACTTATGGCATTTGTGCATGCTACATTACCCATTAACATGACTGTCCTGCAAGTGGTGGGCTCTGAAGCTCATGTGTCCATCATAACATCATTACTTCCACCACCAGCTATTGGCCACACTAATATACATGTCTTGCAGTACACAACACACACTATGATGGCTTACATCTTGCCAGTCAGTGCTGATCTGCACAGTTGATGGGTATAGCCCACTATCCACAGGGACAGACACTATTGTCCATAGCAGTTGTTCAGCTGGACATCATTACAACAAGAACACCTGATGGCACATATAAATCATTCCACATCATCTATCCCATTATTATGGACCAAGTACTACATTCACTTACATGCATATATTCTTCACATACCTGTTGTGGGAATGTTGTCTCTTCTGGATACAGTTTGCTGTGTGGATGGAAGGATGTGTGTTTGTTGTTTTCTTTTTTTCTTTCTCTCTCTCTCCCTCTCTAGCTCAGTCTCTCTTCACTAAATGGATTGAGCTGCTTTGAATAGATTGCAGCATGGATTTTCTAGGTGATGCACATGATCAGGTGATGACCTCTGCACCAATCAGTGTCCACAACTTGCTACCTGCATGCAGCCTGCTGTGTAGTACTTCCAATTACCACTGTCATGGCAACCCACTACTATAAATTCCTTAATCATGTGGGCGTGGTCCCTTTACCTTTCCTGTATGGAGGACATCCTTCCTGTGTGTGGGCAGCAGTGTTATAGACAGCAGGTAGCAATACATCTTACAAGAGGACTTGCAGACTCATGCCAGCTACATATTTGTATAAGGTTTCAGACCTACAGACAGTGTGAGTAGTGTTGTTATATGCATTGTATACAACTAGTGTTACAGGGTTTGTGTGTACATACTAGTTTAGCATGGAATGCAGTCTGTCTGCATAGCTCTTAACTGTGGGCCTATCCACATGATGGCCAGATGATTGCCTGTTATGTTTTGTCTGTCCACCACACAGGCCTTGTCTCAGATATATCACTGGCATTCTGTCTGTTGAGTGCTATCAGTACATGGCTACATACATTTGTGTTTCTGACTTTATATTCCTGACTAAGGGTATGTTGCAAACAGTCCTGAAACACCAGCAACTTTCTCAATGTATAACAACAATATTGCAAATATGGCCCTGTATTACGACCTCTATCCTCCACCTATATACCAGGCTTTGTCCATATGACATGCAGTAAGAGGTTGTTATGTAGTGGCATGTGATTATGTTGTGCTGCCATTCCTGCCATCATTCCTGTGATGATGTGGTCCCCACACATATTGTGTGGTAGGGTCCATATATATGTGGGCTACAGCTGGACAAATTGCATATGCCCTTGTGCAGTCTAGAGGTCAGTGTATGTAACACTGATATATGCCCATGTAAGTCAGTCTATGGGGGAGGGGTATGCACCATATATAACCTAGGCTGTTACAACATGTGAGGGATATCAGTAGTAAGACACCTTAAGGTATATGGCTGTGCATTTTCATACATTCCACCTTGGAAACATTGATGGCCTAGTGCTTACTATCATACAGACTGTTCTGTTTGTCAGTGTGATAGTGATGTTTTATGTTAAGCATTGTTATGTAACAGATACATCCTCATTGTGACAACTTAATTCTTTTCCCCCTAGGGGTTGAGTACAGAGTGTAATTGGAGGCTGCTGAACTACATCTGCATGACTTACTGTTGATTGATTGTTATCCTCTGGCCCAGTCTTTCTTTACTGTTGTACTGCTTGAAGGCCTTGGCCTGGACAGCAACATATGTTATGATTTCAGATTACTGTATAAAATGATCTTCTTGAGAGTTGCATTACTCAGTATGCATTTCAAACACCTAACAGCTATATGACATGGCATATACAACTGTAATAGTACACAAGTAAACATTTCTTATGTAAGCAAACCTGTGTGTGGTGTCATATCCTTTGACTTCTCTGTGGGTATATGTTTCATGCAATAATTGTCTTTTGTATGAGAGAATCATACACTGTCCATTTTTAAAGGTGGCAACTGTAGGAATACTGGCTGTTCAATATGTTGTGCACCCTCTAAATATGTATCTTCCTATACATACCTATACATTGTAATATATGTATATGTGTGTATATGTGTATATGTGTGTATATATATATATATATATATATATATATATAATATATATATATGCATATATATGTATATGTGTGTATATATATATATATATATATATATATATATATATATATATATATATATATATATATATATATATATATATATATATATATATATATATATATATATATATATCTGCATATGTGTGTGTGTGTGTGTGTCTATATATATATATATATATATATATATATATATATATATATATATATATATATATATATATATATATTTCATTGGAATATTTATTGCTTCCACATTGTACATTCTCTATGGTAGCCAGACTTTTCTGCCCGATATGTTATTGATACCATCCTGATATTGTACAGGCAGGATGGATTACTGTTAACTTCTTGTGGCTATGTTGTGTAGGGTCCTGGGTATGGGACTTGCAAATGTTGGTATTGTGTTGCAAGGCAGATCTGTTTGGCTTTGGGGGAGGGGATGATATCAATAATTACAAGAGGTGCTTATCTTGGGCCCATCACCCCCATTAATGGTGCCTTTGGTCATATATGTATTTGTTGTGTTCTTTTATACATATATATATATATATATATATATATATATATATATATATATACAGGTATATATCTGTTTACACACACACACACACACACACACACACATATATATATATATATATATATATATATATATATATATATATATATAGATATATATATAGACATATATATGTAGACATCTATATCTATATATGTATGCATACATATATATATATATATATATATATATATATTATATATGTATATATATATATATATATATATATATATATATATATATATATATATATAGTTTATGTTTGTGAAAACATCAGGGCTATGTATATTTGACATGATTTAGTGGTAAATCACTTTGGCTATAGTGTGCAGGGTCCTGGGTTCAAGGCTTGTAAAGGCTGATTATTTTGTTGCTGGGCAGAAGAAGGGCTGTTGGATACAGAGTGATTAAGGTACTTTTAAGCAGTTGTAAGTGGGTTTGCATGGGTTTGTGCGATGGTAAGTAATGCTAACTTCTGGTTAAATATGTTTACAGTCATCCTGTGTAGGCATTGCTTACCCCTGCGCAAACAGGACAAAACCCACTTACTCCTGCTTACCCCCATGCTAATTCCTTTAAAATAAAAGAAAATGGGTTGATAGGAAAGTGGTGAAAGGAGGCACAAAGAGGGAAAGACCATAGGGAAAATAGCTAGGGATGTACAGGACAGGTGTAGGGAATGTCCATAGCTGCCCATTTCTTCTGCAGCAACAACTGTGCATATACACTGATTTTGAGGTAGATTTGGATATTCATACCCATGAGAGAGGGGTGAGGACAACAATAATATGTTGTGAAGCCAATTAGACCAGATTACATGTGTCTAGTGGGCACATGTGCGAAATGGGGTGTCTATATTATAACATCAAAGTCTTACAACTTCGAATGTTATAATATTGAAACCATTAGAGCGAACAATGGAAATAGTGAAGCTGCAGAACACAGACTACTTTCCTAGGGAAAGTATTCAGTGGGCCATTTCTGCAGTTTCACTATTTCCTCAGCTGTGGAGCCAAGGTTATGGACCGATTTAAGGTAAGTGTGCGAACAAAGGTGAGTGTGCCATAGGGACCTTTGGGTTAGGGAGCGGGTAAGGTGAGTGTGCGATAGGGACCTTAGGGTTAGGGAGCAGGTAAGGTGAGTGTTCAATAGGGACTTTAGGGTTAGGGAGCGTGTAAGTTGAGTGTGTGATAGTTAGGGACCTTAGGGTTAGGGTTGGGTTAAGTTAAGTGGATAGCTAGTGGTGTATGTATGGTTTAATGTGGGGTTTTGTGAAGTGTATTTGTGTGGATTATTTATTTTGGTCTGCTTGTGTAGTGTGTATGTTTGTCAGAACAGCAAATATTTTCCCTGGGAAAAATTTGCTATTCTGACTGTTTGGTTTTCTGGTGTTTCGCTCTAATGGGTTCAATTTTTTTAACATTCAATGTTGTAAGACTTTGATGTTATAATATAGACCCTCAAAATGGACAGCTATGTATGGGGCAAGATTTTTTTTGGGAACAGATTGCCCCCTTTTTTTTTAAGGTGAGAGTGGGATGTTAGGGAGGGATTGCAGTTATATTTGGGGGGTAGGTTGGGTAGGATGACAGACAAGACAGCATGCAGGGGTGGTATATGACACACGTAGGGGGTAAACACCATGGATGGGGAGGGGTGTTTGGAAGTTGGAAGCCCATGAGCCCCCAAATGGAAACAGTAGGACTGAAGTCCCCACCAATGGGCAGTCATCAGTGCACCTTCATGGCCCCAATGGTGGCTGTGCTGGGGGCTGGATAGGAGGGGCAGGCTGATCCTCTAGATGCACCATGCAGCCCTCAAGCTGGTGTAGCAGATCACTGAACTCCCTGCGGAGCTCGCTATGCACCAGACCCTGGACCTGACAATGGGTGACAGTATCCTGTATGCGCCCGCTCATGGTCGGGGCAAGCCCCATCCCCTGAGGTAGTTCCACCCAAAGGTGGTGCAGGACCAGCAGACGAGGAGGTCCTGGGGTGTACCCCAGATGTGCTGGTGCCCATTGCCACGGCCAGATGAGGTTGGAGAGGTGGGTCCGCTGGGACCGGCATTCCCAAACGTGCTATGGTGTTTCAATTTTAAAACATATGTGGGTTAGTAATAGTTAACACATTCCAGGATTAGGTATAACAGCATGCATAGATATTCCCATTAACCCAAAACACCAGATATGGAACAGTTGCATAGCAGACAGAACACATGCATATATGGAACCACAATGGCCATTACAACAGCATGCAGGTACATTGATGTGGGAGTATTTCAGCATGGCACATGCATAGAAACAAATTTCAATATTTACCAAACAACAGGACAGTATAAGACACTGTTCAGTTCGATTCTCAGCTAGAGCATCTTCTGTGTGGAGACATGCGTGAATGGGCGTACCTTCGTTGAAGGTTGTGCATCAGGGCTGGTAACTCAGCACGTAAAAATCAACTACCAATCATTAGTGGACCGGAGTTCCACTGTGGTGACCCCTAACCGGGAAAAGCCGAAAGACACAACAACCAAACAACAGGACATATGTCCCAACAGTAGATTTAATTGTACACATAACCACTGAGTTGTTTATTTAGATTATTGTTGCAGATATGGTGGGGGAATAGAAAGATACCAATTAGCAACTTGTATAGCCCTGTAGATCTCATTACATTCTTAGTCAGTGCTGTAATCTGTATATTACAGGTATTATTACATGACCCTATGGCCTTAGTTTGGACAGTGGTATGGTTGTATACAACTATATACGTGAACTGTGTTTTACTTGCAGTATACACCTCTTACCTGGTATACCTGTGGAGGTATTGTTTGTTAACACTACCTGACTGTTTCTATGTATATTCCCAGAGTCCAGGTTGATGTTATGCACATACCTCTCCATCTCTTATTGCACACACTCTGGGCAAGTCTTGACAACGTGCAGGTGAAACTGGGACATATTTTGACTATTGCCGTTATAAACCTTTGGTGAGTTGCTACAATGACAGGTTTGTTTTCATATACATTTTCCGAATATTTACAGGTCTGACAGTCAGTTATATGACATTAAATGCTGCCTAAATGTCAGAGATCATCACACTGATATGCCAGGGGGACAGGGTAAGAGGCAGCAGATATGGGCCAATTATCTAGACATTCTGGAGAAATTTGTACAGCTGAAGGGTATGATTCTGCATACAGCTTACTACCACTCCCAGAATTCGAACCATGGCTGTGTCTGCTAAAAATAAAGCAGTGTACTTCACAGTTCTGTGCTATATAGATATTGCTGTGTATCTCTTCCCTGATTTCTGTCTATAAGTCTCCCGTGGTTTTGCAGTCTGACCTTGTAATTACAATACTCTTATACAGGGTTTCCTTGACAGTTTTATTATGTAACACTGTGTGGATGACAGTGATGAGTAATACCTTATTATTCAGAGAAACTGCAACACTAAAACTGCCATACAATACCAGACTAAGCAGTACCAGTCCAGGATTTCAATCTTTTATTTCTAGGCACAGTTTTCATATCTGACAGACCTGTAGGGGGAATATTTGTTAAGACTACCTGAATGTTGCCACATATATTACCAGATTCCACATTACTATTATGCATATACGTCTCACTCTGTTACTGCACACACTCTGGTCATAGCTTCACAACATGAAGGTGGAGATGGGACATACTTTGCTTATTACTCTCATAACAATTTGGTGAGTTGCTAGAGTGACAGGTTTGTTCTTATAGATATATTTCTGGCAGTTATGATGCCTGACAATCAGTTGTATGTCATTATTTGCTGCCTAAACCTATGGGATCATCCCACTGATTTGCCAGGGGGACAGGGTAACAGGCAGGGGAATTACGCCAATTATCTGGACTTTCTGACAATATCTGTACAGTTGTGCGGTATGATTCTGCATATAGCTTACTACCACTCCCAGGATTCAAACCATGGCTGTGTGTGCTAAACATACAACACTTCACATCTTAATTGAGTGTTCTATTTGGATTATGTTGTCTATCTTTTCACTGTTTTCTGTCTAAGTCTCGCTCAGTTGTACAATATGACCTTGTGATTACAACAGTCATATACAGACATTCCTACACATTTCATTTATGTAGCACAGTGTGGGTAACAGTGCTTAATACAACAGTACTATTAAGAGATTGGAACAGTACATTACCATATGATACCAGAGTAAACACAAGCAGTCCAGGAGTTAGACCTTTATTGTCAGACTGTTACCCTTTTATTTACATACAACCTATATAACACTCTTCCTGTCATATTGTCTGGTTTATTCAGTACATGCCATACACAATGCAGGTTTTATACTGGTAATAAACTTTCTACTACTTTTAGATGTATTTCTTATGGCAGTACATGCAAGATTATTACTAATCTGCCTCACAATGCAGCCTCTGCAGCCTGCAGGCATGGGCTTCCTGATTCACAGCCCGCTTTGCTGCCACTGTCAAAGACATATGAGGAATATTTAGTCATACCTGTCCATAATATACATGAGCTGGCAATTAAACAGTTAGTAGGATGAGTACTTATGGCTGAGACATCACCCAGCTGCCTAGCTTCTTGGATCCACTGATCCAAGAGCTCCCTCTTCCTCCGTTTTAGGTCAGCATAGTGATGCCTAACCTGCTCACAAGCTTGAGGGAGGCCAGTGGCTCTGGTGAGGTCATGAGCGAGACAGTCCCAGGCTTCCACTTTATATTGGGAACCCTGGTACTGGCCCTGCAGCAGTCTCTGTTCATGATCTTTAACGAGGAGTCCTGCCATGACTTTGGACTCCTGGATGCCCCAGCGCTGTGCCCGGAAGCGGGATCCTCCTCCCACACTGGCCATAGTGCCAACAGGAAGAAGCTGCAACTAGTTATGAAATGTATTCCCACTTGTGGGCTTTAAATAGGGCCAATTTCCCACACTTTGCTGTGATTGGATGGTTTTGAAAATGCTAAGCTATGGGCAAACATGCTTACCTAAGGTTGGCATTGCTTAAAGGGGTATACCAATGGGCAGATTGATTTAGCTGGGCTACACATTGCTTACACCTAGTAGGCAGGGTGTGCAATGCTTAGCATTGCTTGCTTTTAAATTTACACACTATTTGCTGTTTGGCATTGATTTATCATTCATTACATGTTATATATTTGTTTGGTATCTGTGATTCATGTGTACGTACACTGTATGGGGTCCTTGTGTTTACTGGGGGATTTCGCCACTTTACTACAATGACACCTCACATCTAGACTTAATGCAGTACTCCAGTTGACATATATATGTTATGTAGTGGGTTATACAGAATAACACTGTATATAGATTCCTTTCACATGTAAATTGTGATTTTGCTATAGTGAGGATCTGTTTGGGGATACCTCCGTTTTATGTACTGCTGTGATGGTTTACTGGTTAACTGCTGTGACTATAGTGTATACGGTCCTGGGTTCCATTCTTGCCAGGTCTGCTTATTTTGTTACTGGGCAGAACAGGGGCTGTTGGATACAGTGATTAAGGCACTTTTAAGCAGTTGTAAGCAGGTTTGCACGACGGTAAGCAATGCTAACTTCTGGTTAAATATGCTTACAGAGAGTTAGCTTCAAAATTCCTTAGCCTGTGTGCGCATTGCTTACTCCTGTGCAAACAGGCTTAAACATGCTTACTACTGCTTACTCCCACTTACCCCCACACTAATTTAGAATGAAATGAAACATGGGTCTTGGGAAAGTGGTAGAGTTGGACACTATGAATTTATCATTCATTACACATTATACCTTCATTTAGTATCCCTGATTCATGTGTACATATACTGTATGGGGCACTTGTGTTTATCTGTGGTTTTTACCACATTATTACAATGACACCTCACATCTGCACTTAATGCAGTACTCCAGTTCACAAATATATGTTATTTACTAGGTTATACAGCAAAAACATATTCATAAAGTAATTTCACATGGAAAATAGAATTTATTACAGTGAGAATTGAACCAGGAATGACTGCTGGCAAAGCGAATGCTCTGACCACTACACTATTGCAGTTTTGCTTCAACTGAATGTATCTTGCTATTTATCTTGTGCTATTTAAGCTACAGTATGTGTAGCTAAGCAATGGGCAAACCCACACACCTATGGTTAAATTTAATCTGTTTGAAAAAAAAATCTAAACTGTTATTTTCTCTGGGAAGGGACAGGTTTCACTTATTGCTCTGGATTTCTGTGTGCATCTACACATTTGGCAGACATCCTAGCAACCCCCCATACCTCTCAACCTCTTCAGGTAATCTATCTGGACAATGCTTGACAAACTGTGGTACAATTACGGACACATTTTAATTATTGCTCTTATAAACTTGGGACAGTTGCTAGAGTAACAGGGTTTGTTTTAATATACATTTTCTGATGGATTTTGGTGTCTGAGACTCAGATGTATGCCATTATTTCACGGCTTCATTCCTGACATCATCCCGTGATTTTCCTGTAAAAATGGGGTACAGGCCAACTGTATGGGCAACAAATCTGGACATTATGCGATGATTTGTACTGTTGGGATGTATGCAACCTCCCATGAACATTCTCGCTCATTGTAATTGCCAAACAGCACTTCCTGAGTGCAGGGGTGTGTGCATTGTGAGAGCTCTGCTCTCAGACACACCCCCTACACTCGTCCATGCTCCATGTCCGTTTAGGAGCAGAGGCAGCTTGCCTTCATTACTATGTATGGCGCGCTGCCGTGCTGCCCTTAAACGGTCATTTCCATGTAGGAATAACGTATTCCTGCACGGGAGATCAGTGAATCCCGGGAAAATTTTTCATATAGTTGTTGATCATTTCTGTATTACATTTAATCTGCCTGTCTAAATGATTAAATTTCCTTCTTTAATGACCTTTTTTTCTTCTGATTTTTCCATTTATTAAACAATCTGTCTCTTTACTGTATTTTTTTTTGTCTGTAGGCTATTATCTCTATGAGATTTAATATGCTTGTTTCCACCTTTGACCTTATTTCCAAAAGTTTTAAACTTACTAGTACATTCTTTTAAGTACTTCCCATTGTTTGCATATGCATATCTTTTAAAATATATTGAACACTGTTTGTTTTTTAACTACTCACATCATCGTTGTTTTGGAACAAACAGCTATTACTGCTCTGAAATAATCGATTGGAAACTGTGAGTACAGCAATCCACCAGATCATTTATAAAATATTAGAATAGTTTTGCTGAATGCCTGAAGCCTAAGCAAAAAAAAATATCTGAAGTTGATATTTTACCCTTAAAGACATCTGCATGTATGTAATTACAGAAACCTGTTTCCATTGTAGCCATAGCACTCCTTCTATTTAAAGGTACAATGGCTATCGCATATTCAGATCCTCTGCTAAATATAGGGTAATGTCTATATTTAGTTTTAACACAATTGCCTCTCACCAGATTTTATATGACAGAAATTATGAACTGGTTGAAGTCTACAATTGCCTTAATGAAATTATCTTATGATAGGCAATTATTGAGCCTTATCTATGACCCCTTCAGGGCATGAAGACTCCCTTAAGCAATTCGAAAGGTTAACCATCAACCAAAATAACTTTCTAATGAGTGATTTCAACTATCCACACATAACATGGTAAACATATACTACCAATAAAAGTATGTCCAGAGATATCTGAACTTCATAAATGTTGCTGCTCTTCGAATAAATCATCCCACTGTCCCCCCCAAGGAATGTTAATTGTCTTGATCTTGTCTTCACAAATGCTTCCCTAAATTGTATCACCCCACTTGCTGCCCCACCATAGTCAAATCCGATCATGTCACAGTGTGCTTTTTTGTGAAAACTTGCCTTGAAGCCTATAATAAAGCCTATATATTCAGGTATTACTCCAACATCAGTTACTATTAGCCAGTCTTATTAGCAATCACAAATGTAGTAGCTCCCAGAAAATCTTCTGCATAAGCCTGCTGCCTGCTAATTTGAATTTTACTCAACTTGGATATCAATCAGATGTAAGGATATTGATGTGTTTAATGGGATACATCCATATGGAGGAACTACCATATCAACAGACTGTATAAGAGAAAGGAAAGGCTCATGGCCTTATCTAAAATAAGCCCATTTATCATTGTAAAAATGATTTAAAACTGGTAAGTTAGTCCCTTAGACATACCATCAGGAAATGCAAGGATTACTAAGAACTTAGGTTTGCAACTAATTCAAAAGACAACCAAAATACTTTCTTCAGCTGTATTAGAAAACTTATAAGTAACCAACAATTCTGTATTGAAACTATTGATAATATTACCTCCTTGTTTGACCTCAAGGAGATCACTAGTAACTCTAGCAGGGAAATTGTCTTCCAACTTCATCATTTCCCCAACTATGCCCACCCACTTCCCTTCACACCCCACCTCCTAAAATCACATTGGGTTAAGAACATTTGTCACTTTCCAAAATTTAAAGTACCAGCCCTATGGGTTCTGACAATCTTCCTAAATGTTTGTGAGAGGTTCTAAGTATCAACCAGCAAGACTCCTTCCATCAACTGTTCAGCCTGAGTCTTTCCACTGATTATATCCCCAAAGTATGGAAAACAGCTATTGTGGAGCTCTCGTACAAAGGTGGTCTCTCTAATGATTCCCAGAATTACAGGTTTATTAGTCTCATTAATGTTATATGCAAGTTTATTGAACCTATTATAGTTAAACTAATAAGAAACAATATCAGTAACTATATATTTACCTGGATGACCACCATTTCAGTTTTGTAAGTCAGAACATGCCTGCTCAGTCTGGTTGAGTTCTATGTAAGGGTTAGTGAGAACATGGATAAAAGGACATACAGTCCCCACTGCCTGCCTGAACCTTGCTAAGGTTTTTGATACTATCCTCCATAACAGGATTATTGACAAACTCTCCCAACTCAATATTAACCCATATGTTTTTTCATTATAAATATAATTGGTATCTGACAGAACTCATGCCAATGAAGTTGGAGGTATTTGCTCTAGACAGAAAAATGTTACCAGTACTGTCCCACAGAGTTCTGTTCTCTGCCCATCTTCATTGTCATATATGTTTGATATAAAAGCTGATATTAAGGAAGTACAGCAAATCAGATTTGCTGATTATTGCAAACTAGTGACAATTATTAGATCCTATTCTGATACTCACATTTACCAGCAAGGGCTGGATGAAACATATGCTTGCTGTACTAACCATAGGCTTACTCACAAAATCATGCTTTCCTTCTGTAAATCTTGCATCAGCACCATTTACCATTTAGATAACTGTCCACTTAATTACAATAACGTGGGGATCAATCCTGAGTGAGATTTTTTTTTCTAAGGATAACTGGGTATTAAGTATTCTGGGTCTATGGAGAACAATGGGTGAGTAAATGAATTTTATTAGTTTAAGGGAAGTGTCTTCACAAAAAAATGCTACTTTTGTGCTTACTAATAAATGCCAACAAAGAGGAGTGGGGATTGTGTGGTTAAATTTACTGAAAGGGGTAGAAGACAACTCAACCACTTACTTTAAGAACATGACAACAGAATGATCCTCTCTCTTATCTATCTGGACATGTGGCTTATATACTCCTTTAACCCTTAGGGTGCAAATTCCCCATCAAATGGTACACCTCTTTCCTTCTCTGTAGATCACTTGAACTCCTCCTGAGCTAACATTAAAAGTCCTCCTTGACGCCATGACTTCCTCAGTTGTGTGTATTTTAGATTTGTTGGTACTTTCTTTACAGTGCTGACATGTAGTTGGAAAGAGGTCAACCTTTTAGTGCACTTCATTGATTATTTATTTGTTGAACTTTGTAATGCACTTAATTTATTATTCCCCGGGATTCATGAAGCTTGTGCCAGGCGCAGGCATAGCGTAGGCGGTATAATGCCAAATATGGCCGTCGAGCGATTCAGGTATGATCCAATTCCACGTGCACTACCGGCGTACGCCAGAACTGGGCAGCCCCCGGCTTAGGTATGCTAATCACCCCATGCGCAGTGTCGCACCATGCAAATGAAGGCATATAGTGATTCATGAAGTGGTGCAGACATAGCGTAAGCCCACGGAAAAGTAAACCAAAAACACGGTTTACATTTTCCCAAACAGAACATCGGAGCTATGAAAGAGGGCCAGACCCAGGTATCATTGGCGTTAACATATGCCAATGGCAAAATACACAGCCAATGGCATAAGAAAAGATGCACAACACGTAAATAACAACATTTAATGTCATGTCCACAGTAACGCACAGCACAACTGCAGGGCATGTGTGCGGAAGCTGTAACATAAAGAAATAATATAAAAATGTCATAAAATCGCAACTTAATAGAAATCAGGTTTACAGCATAATACACAATGGTAGGCATGGAACACCACAACCAAGGTGCAAGGGTTGCTAAGGGCCTGCGATAGTGTTCGGCGCAGTAACTATGAATTAGTAGTCAATGCCATGCAAATAAGGCAGATAATACTGAATCGCAAATGTCCCGCCGGATGAAGGTTGTACCATACGGCACAGCGGTATAACACCGAGGAGTGGCTCAGAGGAAACACATGACATCAGCAGAGGGGTGTGCCACCGTAGCAGTAAGCACATTCGAGCAATGCAAATCTGGCCTGTCCGTTGCTAAGCAAAGCTGCAGGACAGGAGTGGGGAGGAAGGTATAGAATCGTTTAGCTGAGAGCACACATGGTGCCCAAAAGTGCATGTGTACGGGGATGAAAACATGCCCGAAACCCAGTAATCGGACGCCCGCACCGCAAACAATAGCACAAACAGGAAGGTCAGGGGAAGAAAAGAAGGAAATGCTGAAGTAGGGTAATTGGAGTACTAATGAGCAATCAACACCAATCAACCCACGATGGCCAGTCGACGGCAGCTGACAAGTCTGCTTGCAGAAACCTGCAAAACAGGATAGGGGAGGCATTGGAATGCAAAGAAAGGAGGGGAGGTATTGGATTGCAAAGATAGGAGACCTGACACAGCAGAGCAAAGCAAACCGACAGCAGACCAGCAGTAGCACACATAACGCAAGTTACGGCAGGTCCAGGAAAGTACAAATGAAAGTAGGCTGCAGGATGCATGCCAGAAAATGGTAGGTGCAACGTGCAGAAATGTAAAGGGAAGATCAAGAGGTAATCCATGGCAGCCAAATGTAATTCAACACCAAAGGCACCACAATAGCAGTTCCGGCAGTAAAACACATAAGATACCCTGTAGCTACAATCATACATACACACCCTATGACATCATCGATGTTCACAGCACAATAGTATAAAGTGTGAAAGCACCCTACACACACCTGTGTACTCCCAAACACTGCACCATAGGTGTAAATGCACGGGGAACTTTTAAAATGTACATGTTGGGAGATGCCATAGCTGTGATTCATCAACATGTGTTAGAGACTGACGGTGTTGTGGAGGATGATGCCGACAACCACCGCAGGCCTCGGAGGAGAAGGAGAGTGTTCAGACCAAGGGTAACCTACCAGGGGCTACATGACCTGGAGATAGTAGAGCATTACAGGGTGCACAGGGACATCTTACAGCAAATAGTGGTGCTGTGCCAGCCACACCTGAGAACCAGAAACAACAGAGGGGAACCCATCCCAGTGGACACAAAGGTATGTTTAAGCCTGCGAATACTGGCCACAGGTACTTTTCAAAGGCCAACTGGAGATATAATAGGTATCTCACAGGCATCAGCATCTAGGGTACTACACCAGTTCCTGGATGCCATGTTACCACATGCCAATGAGCAGATATACTTGATGTGATGAAAAGCTGTTTGATTAGGGGCACAATGCAAACAACTTTTATGAATATGGGGATTAAAGGGTTGGTACATCACACCTATTGGGGTGACATGGGGATGTGGACTTTGGGGCAGGCAGCTTTGGCCCGGGGAACCCAAATTTTCCCTATGGTTTGGTGGATAGATTAATGTTATTGCCCTCCTCCGCTGTTCCCAACATTGGGTTTTAATGCCTATACGGGATGTACAGAAGGGGGGGCCAAATGCTTACATACCACCATAAGCCGGTGGACACCCTAATGTGGGTTTATTTTAGGCTTGGGTATTATAATGTGGACAATACCCAAATAATAAAAACCCCCAAAGCCACATGTTTTTGCTCATATGTCCAAACATGACCCCCAATTTGTTATCGGGGGTTCCCATCAGGTCGGGGGAAACAGTCCATGCATGTTACATGCAATGGTCCTGGGGTATTGTCAGATTTTATGGCTTGTCCATCGCGGGTTTTTCCCTTTAACAACCCAGAGACTGTAGATTTAATCTGAGTTATGCTGTGATTGTGGGCATGTCAAACGGTTTTTAGAATTTTGAAAAAGGGGGGGATAACCCCTGTAACCCAGTACGGGGGTTGGGTTTTCAGTAAAGGTTGTATTTGGGGGGGTTGTTAGGGGTTGATCCAGCAAATTAGTCGGGTGTACATGATGGCTACCCATTAAGGGGGGGGGTATTCATAAATCAAAAGGGGTTTAGGACTGCCAATAACCCAAAAGGAAACCGGGGGGTAGCCTTGTTGTTACAATGGTAACTGGACACATTAGTTCAGGGACCTTGAGACTGAATCCCAGGATGTTAAAAACAAGGGGAGGAACCCCTACGTGGGGTCCCTCCATAGGCCGAAAGGTATTTGTTTAACCTTCATTCATGTGCTTCAACCTAAGGCAGGTATATAAATTTTTAGTGGTAAAAAGGGTGTGTTCCTGTGATAAAAAGTAAAGATGTTAATGAAATGTTCCCAAAACCCTCAATTTTTGGAAACTTGAAACAGGAGTGGCACAAGGCCACATGTAGTGTATCCCAGGGTGACAGGTGCAAGACTTAAGCATTTGTTTAAAGGTCAGAAAAGGGACGTAAAATCCTGGGGTGCTGGGAAGGGAAACGGGAAAGTAAAGTGGGTTTTAAATTTTCCCCGGGAATGAAAATCCCCCCCCAGGGCCCCCCGGGGACTTGACAGCATGCCCTGAGTAGGTAAGTGGCCCGGGGGCGTACAAACTGGAGAAGACAGCATCCTGGGGGGTGGGCGGGTGATGGATGTTGCAGAACATTTCCGCAGGTTGGATTCCCTTGTGTGCCCTGTGTGGGGGTGTCCCCCCCTCGGGTCCCATCGGGGTTTGTTGAACCCCCCTATTCTGATTGGGGGAACCAGATTTGGGGGCATAAGTTGGGAGTTGGTGATGGGGCACCCGGGCCTAAGATTTGGGGGCGTACGGGGTTGCCCGGGGGGGGCCAGGGGTGTGATTGGGGCTTGTGAGGGGGGGTTTTTTTAATGTTCCATCCCCAAATGTGCACATCGGGTTGGTGACGTTACCCCACCCAATGTTGTCCCCAAAATAAAACTTTACCCCATAATGTGTGAAAAAGGGAAAAAAAACAGGGTTTAAAACAGTTTAGGAAGGGCTTGAGGCTAAAATGGGCTGGAATTAAAAAATTTCAATGTTAATATATTTTTCATGCAAGGTCTTTAACTGGGGGGACAGCCCTTTTGTGGAATTGAGACCTTTTCCCCCCCAAATGAGGTATTTTTTTCTTGCCCACGGGGAGAACACCCCCACAGGCTGTAGTGTTTTTTGGGGAGGTGAGCTTAAAGGGTTTTTGAAATTGCCATTGACTTTGGAAATCCCCAATAAAAGGATACCGGGGGTACAGGGACATGTGTATCCCTTTCCCCAAGGTATGTGGTTTAAAATTTTGTACCAAAGGCTAAAGTGTGGACAGCCTTCCGGGGGAAAGGGTGTGGGGGGTCAAAAAAAGTAGCTATGCTGTCCAATTTCAAAAAGTGTGTGAATTACAATGGGTTTGGAAAATACCCCAAAGTGTGAACTTGGAAACCAAAAACCCCTGCAGAGGGTGTGATTTAAAACCCTTTTCACTGTGTTTTCGTCAGATGTCGAAGGATGTTTGTTAAAAAACCTTTTGTATTCCAGGGTGTTCCCCAGGGCCTGGCAGACTCAAATGGTGAATGGAAATCAACCATGCCAGCCAGTGCGGGGTTTTGTTGCCCCCATATTGAGTCCAACAGAAAAAGTTAGGCAGGTTATGTGGGCTGTAAGGCCCTGCCCTTCAGTATCTGTGCATGTTTGAAAAACAACAGAAGGGCTTGGGGGTGAGGGGTACTAGTGCACAGTCGATGGATGATACCAGATTGTCCCAGGGTGCACCCTGCCCATAAAACTTGGGCTGTTAAAATTTGGACACGTTAAATGGGTGTCATCCCCGGTAAATTCCAGGTTAGGTAGTCAAGGGGTCCCCATGTATTGGGGGGCCTCCGGGCCGGAGACACGGCGGGCTATACGTGTGAAATTTATCCCCTTTTGGGGTTGGTTGGGGGGCCCTTTTCCCTCCCTTGCGATGGTCTTTGCAAAAGTTTGTCCCCATGTGATGGTTGTCATTTACCTTTCAAAGACTTGTCAGGGACCTTTAAAACTGCCCGGCGGGAAGCCCCTTGGCCTATTGTGCCCCCCTCCATAACCCCTTTCCAAAAGCTGCAATGCTGTCTAATTGTGATCCATTAGTGTTTCAATGTGGACATAATTGGACATGATTGGGGTCATAATGGTTCTTTTTAAAACCCCCCCCGGCTTGGTTGAAAAATTAAATTTGGTCTATGCCTTGTCCCTGCCCCCAAAAAGGCGACCTGGGGAGTTAAACATTTACAGTCGTTGATTTTTGGGAAAAAAACCAGCTGAAGGTGGGGTGGGGTTTGTTGCTAATATTACTTGCTGTTTGAAGTGCAATACAAATCCGGGAAAAGTTTATACCACCAGGTGTGCAGAGGTAAAAACAAATGCGGAAATGCATGCCAACAAAAGCATTTAAGGGTTAACAGTAAGAGGTACACACAATATTGATAATAAATGAAAAGGGTGTGGTCAAAAACCCATTTGTCTTTTTGGATCTTTGAAAGTAATGTGGAATAGTGTCAAAAAAAGATGTGAGCGTATTGTTTTAAAAGTGTGTCCCCATCAATGTTTTACGTTGGGTTACCCCCCCCCCACATGGGAGGATGATGTCCCCCCCCGCTCCATGAAACTATACTTGTTGGGGGCCCCCGGGGCCCCAGGGATGCCTTGGGGGATCTAAAAAGGGGACATTGGGGGCCCCCCCACCAATGGACACTCACTTGATACAAATGCAAAACATCCACTCAATCAGGGGGCAATGGAAAGGGGGTGGGCCCCCAACCCCCCCCATCCAAACCGGGACTAGGGCCAGTCGGGGGCCCCCCCAAAACGCCCCCAAAAACTAGTGCCAGTGGAGGTTTTTCCCCAAAATACCATTCCGGGAACGTCCACAAGGTTTTAAACCCCTTTTTATTCATGTGTATGTCTTTTGTAAAGTAACAACTATGAAGGGATGTGGCACTGTGCATCTTTGTTTTCAGGTAATTGACTGCCAGTGAACCCTTTGGGTGTCAACGCATGGAAATGTTATACTGTGCCCATACAGGACCTCGGGGGAACATGGTCCATTGCGGTAGATGTATCAACAGGCATTTTACAGTGTTTTTGCCATGGGGCCCATTCATTTGCCCCTATGTTTGTTTTCTTGGGTATCACCCATCATTCAACAGGCCCCCGTGAAAATAAGGGTAATTGAAACCAAGTCGCATTTGACAGGGGGCAGCGGCATCATGGGGGTGCACAAGGGAGGCATATTGTATGATTAACAAATGGGGGTTTGAAAAAAACCCACCAGTGAGTGTATAGGGGGAAAAGGGTTCCCCTTGTGCAATGCTGAGGGGTCAAATTGTATGTGCCACCTGACTTTCCCCAACTTTTTCTGCCCAAATATTGCCCAACATATGCCAACCCCTCCAAAACAAACCCGGTTGATGCCCTTTTTTAAAATTCGACACTAGGGGTGTTGCTTTGGGGACAACCAGCAGTGGAAAAGGGGGAAACCCCAAAAGGAACCCAATGTGTGGCCATACCAGAGTTGGGAAATACAGGGATTGATCCCCCCCGGGACAGCCACCAGGAAACCCTTTTTGCCAAACGGGATTTACACACACCAAAAAGCCTGGCCAGTCTGGGGGCAGAAGCTCCAAAAACACTGTTGAACAGGTGTTCAATGGCTTGAATTGCTTTAGCATTTACGAAACAAAATGCCTATATCCATGAATGGAAAGTGTCTGTACTTAATGTAAGAATTAGAGGTATTTCCCATGTCATCATTTGCTAAACATTTTTTATTGTCATCACAAACCTGTGTAACCCCATTATGATTGTCATTGCGGCACCTTTTCAGAAATTTGCTGAAGACAGAGATTCAGTAAGGTCCGTCAGCCATGTTACGTTATTTTTTGGGGGGCCAAAGGGTGCGGGGACTGAAACACCTGTTTGTTGTCATGGTATAAATTGACACCTCTTCAGGGCACCCCATTTGCTTATAAATTTTAATGTCTGATGACCCCTTCTTTCCGGCATGTGTGCCACTGCAAAACTGAGGTGTTTTGGGGGCTTGTTTTGGGGTTTGGGGGGTGTGGGGTGGTTTTTGGGGGCGGTGTTTTTGTGTTTGGGGGTTTCTTGGGGGTTGTGTGGGGGTTTTGGGCGGGTTGTGTGTTTTGGGGGTTTGTTTTTTGGGGGTTTTTTTTTTGGGTTGTCGGGTTGGTTGTGGTTGTGCTTTGTTTTTAAAGTTTTTTTTAAACCGGGGATGGGGGGTTTCCCTCCACATTTGGCCCCACAGAACTGCGGGATGCAAGCATAGGTACAGGAGGGTTTCAGGGGTGAATTGTCCAAGGGTTTCCATAGCTTCCCCCCCCTTTCCCCATTTGGGGGAAAAACCCCCAACCGGGGCCAAAAGGGAAAGGGTCACTTGTTACTAACGGGGGGGGGGGCTACAAAATGTGTTCAAATGGTTCAGTGTAATATGAAATTCCACACACTTTGGGGCTTGTGCGGGGGGAGGCCCCGGGCGACTCACCTGAGGAAGAGGGTTCACCAACTTTCCAGCTAAGGGCCAAAAAACTGAACAAACGGAAAGGGCAACCAGAGGGTGACCAAAACAACATCCAGGCATTGGCAAATGTAACGGGTTTGCAAGTTCGGGAAGGCGGGGGGGGAAAGGGTAATCCTTCGGGCATGGAATCCCGGGAGCTGCTTCTAACTTTGGTGGGTGAGGCGGGCCCATGGGGGGCCCACCCCCCTTTTTGGCCGGGGTCCCACCCACTTTCCCCCCCATATCCCCTGCGTACAGGCAGGGGTGCTCCCTTAAACAAACACAGCAGGGGGGTGTCCCCCTGGTTTGTGGGGCCGGTTGGGTGTGTTGGTGCCCTTGTTCCCCGGGTTTTGGGTGGGGGGGTGTGGCCTGGGGGCCGTGGTGTCCCTGGTTGTTTGGGGTGTTTTCCCCGTGTGGAAAAAGGGCGCTGTGTAAAACCTCAACAAAAAATGTACCCCCAAAACCCCAAATGTTTGAACGCATGTCCAATCAATCCCCTTAAAAACCCTGATTTTCCTTTGGTACCATCCCTGGCAAAAAATTCCCCGGGCATAGATAAGGCCCCCCACCCCAACCTGGGCAGGGTTTGCAAAATTTCTACACAGGGTGCAGTATGAGAGGGAAATTCCGTGTTGCTGTAGGAGGTTTTTGCGGGGTTTGGGGAAAGGAAAAATTTTGACATGGTTTGGACTGTTGCGCACGGCTCCTGAGGCGGGGCAGAGAGGAGTGCAGGAGGCGGTTCATTAAAACACCATTTTGGGGTTTGTACCCGGCCCCCTTAGGGTTTTTGAGTGTAAGGTGATTTTGACCCCAAATGTGGTTCTCCGGACTCTGGAAATAGCATGACATGATCCCGCAAACCCCAAACATAAAAGTGTCCACAAAAGCCCTCAGGGGGGCCCCGGTCACTGGCGGGCTGCAAAAACAGGACAAAACAGGATGGTGCTGGTCAGGGGGGTCCAGCGGCTGGAAAGGGGGGGTTGTCTTTACTGGAGGCCCCGTGCAGGAGGCCCCGTAACGTGGCGGCCACATTGGGGTGTACCCCCTTTAAAACCCCTGGTTCATACCCTTGCCTAGGAAACCCCCTCACATACAGCACCCACTTGTCACAAAAAAAAATGACGGGAGCCATACGGGGATAGGGAAAAAAGGGTATGCCTGCACACCTTAGGGGTTTGTCCCAAGGGGGTTAACTTTTTTGTTATTGAAACATAAAAAACATAAAAAACCCCCCGGGGGGTTTTTTTGAAGGGGCCCGTGTGTGTGAACCGCTTTCATGAATGCGTTGACAGTTTCAAGGGTGTCAGGGTTGGTAAAAAGGGGACATTTCCCTTGTGGCTCTGGTAAAAACAGGGGTGCTGGGAATGTCACCTGCCATTAAAACCGTTTGATGCATGCCGGTTTGTTCATTTTGTCCAACATAATCTGGAATTTGAATACAGGGGGTTGTAGGTGTTACAGGGTGTAATGGGGTCCCTGCCCGGGATTTAAACCCCCATGTAAAAACTCCCGGCCATGGCTGTGGTGGTTGTGACACAATGGGGCCCCCCTGAAATCATTCCCTGGTTAATTTATGAAAAATTATACGGGGTTTTGTAGTACCAAAGGTTTCAATATGGGTTGTACTTGCTTTGTTTGGTTTTAAAAAAAACCCCCCGTTTGGATTTAAAAATTTTCCCCCCACCATTTGTAAATAAAAATTTGTGGTTTCCCCTAATTTTGGGGGGTTTTGGGCATAAAAAAATCCCAGGGAAACAGTGTATTTTCCCCTGGAATATACTAGTTCTTTAAAAGGGAAAAAATGTCCAAACCCTCATTGGTGGGATCATAAACTAATCTCACTACACACAAAGACCATGTAAAAACCCAAAAATTCACATACTAAGATGGTGTGGTATCCTTGGCCCCAGCCAGTGAAAACCCCAACCCAAGCGGAAGCCATGTTCTTTAAAATGGTCATGGATCAGGGAATCCCAAAAAAAAGACTCTTTCCACAAAGGGGCCCTGTCTGGTGGACACCTAAACTTTCAAAGGGGTATTACATGTGCAAAAACCTGGGGAAATCATGTCATTATTGTAAAAAAAGGCACTTAAAAACAACAAGGGCCCAAATTTTTAGAGTTGCCATGGATTGGACAATCATAAGGCCCAGCTATGTTAGGAACCTGGGTGGAAAATCCCAAAATGCTCAAAATTGTCCTTTCCCGAACCCACAGACATTTCCAAAATTGGCAGACAGGTTGTGCAAAATTATCTTGGGGAAAATAGAGTGCCTCCGGACATCTCTGCTGAAAATGCCCTCTGTCACAGTATCAATGGGACGGATGGTGTCCCCGGGTGTGCTACAAAAAGAGGGAAATTCACATGGCAGCTGTTTAATCTCAGTTAAAAGGATGTGCCCCGTGGCGTCCACTGTTGCCCATACAAAGGGCAAAAGGCTTACGGGGTCAAGTCTGTCTGCAAAGGGAAAAGGAATAAGGAGCCATAAAAAGTATGTTTCGCATTCCCACCCATTTGGTTTGTAAAAATCCATTTGGTTTTAAACAGTCACCCAAGGATTTGGGGGAAAAGGCAGCCACAGTTTGATTGCGCTTTGCCAACCCCTGGGGTTTTTCCCCAAAGTCCCTTTTCCAAAAGGGTTTTCAAACCAAAAAAACCCACATTAGATTGTGGCTTGCAGACTCCCCATAAAATGGGTCCCCCGGGGCTGGGTTTTTCCTTCGAAGGCCAACAGGGGGCTTTTGCAAAGTTTTAGTGCAAATGGATATGGAAAGGACCAGGTACCTTAGGGGATCACACAGAAGGGTCCCGGCCTGGCCCAAGTTGAAAAGTTTCTACCCCCAAAAAAAGGGTCCCCAAGACCATATGGGGATCCCCTCCAGAAGGGGTTTTCCCTGGGGGGCCCATTGGTGGTCTTTTTTTGACATCCCGCAAAAGGAGAAAAACCCAATTCCCCCGATAAAGGACTCCAATCTGTATTATTGGAAAATCCCTTTTTTTTTAGTGTGGGACATGCCCTGAAATTTCCACCCCAATTAAAAGGGAAGACCCCAAAAACCTAAAAAAAAGGGACTAAAATCGTTATCCTGCCAGAAGAAATGTTATTCGTTTGTCTGTGGGGCATGTGTGTAAAAAGTCCAACCTTAAAGGACTGCTCACCTCATCCAAACCCCCAAAACCATGGCGATTCCTTGCGGTATAAATGGGGGTTGGGGGATGATTTACCTAGAACTCCCATGCGGGTTGGTTGTGAGGGAAGCAGTGTCTGTTAAAAATTGTGTGGATTTAGGGGTTTACATCATCTCTTGTATGTGGACAGGGACAACAAACCCGGGCACAGTACTTTCAAACACTTTTGGGGGGCATTGTTGGGCAGATGCCTGGGCTAAACCCATGAATTTGGGGCCATGACATAAATTTTGATGACATACAGTGTCATGTGTCCCGTTGCCATGTTTGGGTTTTATTTTGGACTGTGTTTGACATACATAACATGGACTGTGGTATGATTCAGGGTGTCACCCGACCAGTCAAGGGATGTGTGGTCAACATTTCTACTGTAGTGTGAGCATTCAACAGACTGGACCCACCTTCCCTTTGCGTGTGTGCATTGATTAGCCCTGTTTTCTGAGGACATAAAGGCTTTGTATGTGTTTGTGATCCTGCAACCCTTTCCCCTGTTGCATATCAGGCGTGTGTTCATTGGTGTGCAACAGTCAGTCACAGTGTGTGGGTGAGTCTTGAGGGCCTTTCAAGATCTGGATCATTGCAAGCTAAATGTTGGATCCCTGTTGGTAATGGGGACTTGCCATGGTGTACACCGTACAGCCCCCTGGTCATTTCACATGGGTTTTTGGTTTTAAAGGGTATGTGTGATGACATGGTGAGATTTGGCCCACAGTTAACTGAGGGGTTTATGCCTGCCTGTGACAGTGTGATGGGTGTGTGGGGTCATGCATTTTGACCGCCCTGTGGGGGAGGCAGTTAATTACTGTGCCTTCTGATGTTTGGGTTTTTTCCCTGCATACATTCTTTACTGTGCCCTTCTGGTGACATCTGGAAGGTTTCGCTGTGTGGACTGAGTATGTGTTGTGTGATGGAACCGTACACCCTGTGGTTGTGTAATGGACAGCAGTCAATCTAACCTTCCGTGTTTTTATTGCATGAAGAAGCCTTTGACGCTGTGTAGATCCCAAGCGTTTGTAATGGCAACCGTAAGTATTTGGTGTAGTGGGCACCCTCAGTTTGGTTGTGTTTCTTCCATCTGATCAAGAAGCCCTTTGCAAAAGTAATTGCTGCGTTGTTTTGGATGGACACACAGAAGTCCTTGGGGTTTTGTGATAACCGTACGGCTGTACCATCTTTGGGAAGGGTTTGGTTGTGGCAAGTTGTGTTTGTATCCGTGCCTGACCATTGTTTTGATCCACAAACAGGTTTATATTCCTGTGCTCCCTTTTTTGGGATGTCCCGCACTGGGAATCCTGTTGCCTGGTGTATAGCAGTTTGTCTTTACGTGTGGATGGGTAATATGGGGGACACTGGAAGTGTTGTTGTGTTGTGTTTGTTTGTTGTTGTGTGCTCCCTCATTTTTTGGGGAACCCTCCCGGGTTTTTTGCTTAGAATCTTCAGACATTTTTATCCTGCGGCGTCTGGGTTTGGGGTGTTTGGGACCTAGAAGAATGCCTTTTGGGCTGCTGTGTTTAGTAATCTGTAGCGTTCTGGCTCTGTAGTGTGATAGGGTAGTTAGGTGTAGTTCGATTCCCAGCCCTGCCAAGGGGGGGGTGTGTGTGTGTGTTCCTCCCCCGGGGACTAGGGTTTTTTTTAGACCACCACAGATATATCCTGCTGGCGTCTTTGCCTTTGCGGATGTTTGGGCCCCAGAAGAAAGCCTGTGGGCTGCTGTGTTTAGTAATCTAGCGCGTTCTGTAAATGCGTCATGCTGTGTGTGATAGGGTAGTTAGGTGTAATTTGATTCCCAGCCCTGCCAATTGTGTGTGTTTTTCCGCCCGGGGACCAAATTGCTTTTAATTTTACAAAACCCAAAATCCCGTGCGTCTTTGCCTTTTGTGCATGCACCCAGAAATGCCTGGGGGTTTGTTTATAACTCGGTATGTTCTGTTGAGCTGTGTGTGTAAGTGTTGGTGTGTTCGCCCTCCAATTCAAATGTGTGTGTGTGTGTGTGTTGTTGTTGTTGTTTTTTTTTTTTCTCTCCCCCCATATATTATTTTTAATTTAAATATATCCCGCTCTCTTTTCCTTTCTGACACGACCCGAAGAAAGCCTATTTGCTGTTTTAAATTGGTAGGGTTCTTAAATGTCATGCTGTAGTGTATATGGGTTGGTATGTTTTTTCCCCGCCCTCCTTTTTGTTCTCCTCCCCTGGGCTTAATGCTTTTGGGGTTAAACAAGTTTTCCCCGGGGTTTTCCCCCTTTCATGTAAAGCACCTAAGGATCCTGTGGGGCTGCTGTGTTTAGTAACTCGGGCATTCTGTAAAAACGCGTTTTATAGGGGTTATGAGGTTTGATTGCCCCAAGTTTGTTTGTTTCCACTCAGAAACCCTTGCCCTTTTAAATATTCACTACCCTAACATTTGCCTCTTTCCTTTGTGCCATGTTTTCTAGGGGATGCCTTGTGTTTGTGTCTACTTCCCTGGTTGCATTTTTCATCTTCGTTTGGAATTTCGTGTTTCTGCCACAACTCGCCCTTTGTTTGTGTTGGGGTATGTTTTCTGTAGTATCCCCTTTCTCCCCTTTTTTTTAATATAAAAATTAATTATATTAAAAAAATTTTTCCTCCACAGGCACACTGCTTATCCCAACTATTTCAATACCAATGGGGTATTTGGGTTCCCCAGTGGGAGGTTTAAAAGGGGTGACTTAAGGCTTTTCTGAAATAGAACATTTCCTTGCTTACTCCACTTCTTACGGGGGTTCTTACATGCCAGTTTTGCTGTGTTGTCATTTGTCTGTGGGGGTCTTTTGGGGCCCCCCTATCATATTTGGGGACAGTATAGGTACTTCATTAACCTGTTCATTTGCTGACTACCTGCGGACAGTATGGTCCTCTGGTTTTCAACCTTCGACTTGCGTGATAATGTGCCCCCACATTTCTTTTCTGATATACCTCAAAACCTCCTGGCCATTGGCAAACCCTTTCTGATGTGGGACAAAAAGGGCAGATTTCATATTGCCTTACAAAAGTTATTGAAAAAAGGTTTTTCATTAAAATTACCTTTTTGGGGTTTTTTCTTAAACTCATGTTTTGTCATTTTTTCATGTTCATTCCAGGAATTTGCCAAATGGAGATTTTGTGGAAACCCAAACATAGGGCGCCAATTCTGAAACACACGGATTTCTGATACAAGATTCAACCTGACAAATCCACGTACCATCACAGGAATGATTACTTTAAAATTTAGGGCACACCCAAGGTTGTATTCCTCAACACCAACAGTGCTTTCCCCCTTTATTTCATGTACCTTTTGTAACCGGTATTTTTTCCCTCATGGCGGTCATAAGGGATGGGGGTAATTTTGGGGCCTGCATGACACCCCAAACCCTTTTTTTAGTTAAACCCTTCCACTTACTTTCCAGGGAACATTTATTCACTTTGTGAGTCTGTTTGACTTTACATGTTTTGTCATTTGTCCTGGGGGTTTTTTCTACCTGTCCCCCTATTCATATTCTGTACATGTATTTTGGACATTACCTTCATACCTTCACCCGTACAATTTGGGTCCCGGGTTTTCCTTTTCTTTTTTTTCATAATGTGCCCTTTTTGGAATTTGGCAACATTGACTTCGGGTTGAAATTACTGACATTTTTAGTAGATTGAACCCTTCGATTTCCTCTACGCCGTATTCTATAAATTCTATTTGTCTGGGGATATCTTTGTCCCTATTTGTATTTTGCATGCCTTGTCCGTTTATTCTACATTTGCCAGGTATGGCCATCTTTCCGCTGTCCATCCAGAAAGCCTCATGACACTGATAAGGGCCCTCATATTCCCCAATTTTCTATCCGGGGTGGTTTGCCCCCTTATTAGAAAATTAGTGTGTAACCCACATCACTCCCAGGGGGTTTTAAATCTCTGCCAAACAACCCTGGCCCATTTTGCATACCCATGATTCCCATACCTCACCCTCCACAACCCATTCCCTTTTTGTGAGGGGACTAAATTACACTTATTTCCTCCCCACTCATTGTTATCTCAAATTCAGACACAGGATTACCCCCTTCACCTGTCTGTTGCATGTCAGTATATCGTATTTGCTGGGCACTTTTTGCTCAATGAGGTTTACATGTTTGGGCAAGGGGTCCCCAATGGACACCTATATTCCCTTTTTGGAACTTCGGACTTACTTTCTGGCCAATGGTTTGGAAACAGGGTTTATTCACCTTTGCATTCTGTTTTTACCCATATTCTTGCGTGGCTATTTATGTACATATGTTATTACGGGACATATGTTTGTTGAAATACAAAATACATTACAGTCCTCATTTATAATTTGTTTGGTTTATTTTTTGGGTTATGTGATCTAATCTATATCCATAACCTTTACTGACAGATTTGCAAATGACACTGGTTCCCTTTTTATCTTGTTGTGTTTTCTAACCTTGTGTTTCTGGCAAGGGCTTTCATTAAAGACAGTTGGGAAATCTGGCAACAGTTAGGTTGACTCATACCCCCGAATTATGCATGCAACCCGTTATTCTATATTTCTATGTTTTTTCCATACTGGGGGGTTTTTCCCTATTTTTTACTTATTTGGCTTTTCCGGTTTCACACACGGGTTAACGGTTTGACCATGTATTTAAGTGGAAACCATTATTTACTATTTTTGAGCGGTCCACACGGCCTTCTTTACATGTTTGGGGTTTCTCGTTTTAATTTGTTCTTTCATATTGACCTCTTATTTTTTTTGGCTTGCCAGGTTCACCCCCAAATTTAATGGTGACACACCATTCTTACACTTTACAGGGTTCTCCTGGGGAAGGTGCATTCCTTTGCAAAAATATTTGTTGTGTTCTGTTTTTATCCCTGTACTTGTACCAAAAATTTCCCCCCGTTCCTTGGACCCCCCGTGGGGTTTTTTTTTTTATTTGGGGGTTTTTTTTGGGTTCCCCCCAGAAATTTTTTGTACAAAGGGATTTTTGGGGGAAAACCCCATTTTGTCGTCATTAAAAACCCATTTCTTTTTCCTTTTTTTAAAACAGGGGGTTAACTTATTTTTTCCCTAAGGGGGGGATATTCCCAGGGGAAATTTTTTTAAAACCATTCCAAAAAACAGGGAAAATGATTTAATTCAAATTTTTTATTTTGGCCTTTAATTTTTTTAAAAAAAAATGTGGGGGGGGTTTTTAAAATTTTCCAAAAGGGAATACTGGTTTGCTTAAATTTTTCCTTTGGGAAAAACCTTTTGCCCCCCTTTTAAAGGGGGTTTACCAAATTTTTTCCTACTTATTGGGTTTTGTGGTGTTTTGCAACCGGACCCCCAGTTTGGGCCAATGGGTTTTGGAAATTTTTGGTTTTTTGGAAAATTTTGTTGGGGCCCCCCGGGGTTTTTTTTGTTTGATTGTGGGTATGTTTTTTGGGTTTTTTTTATGCAAGCCAAGGTGTTTTTTTTTTTTTTTTTTTTGCCATTTTTTTTTTATTTTGGGGTTCCATTTCCCCGGGTTGGGATGGAAAAAGAAAAAAAATCTTTTATTTGTTCATTTTTCATATTTGTTTTGGTTTTGGGATTTTGGGTGTTCCCCCACACTTATGGGCCCTTTTGGGGGTTTTTTTTTTGCCCCGCTTTTTTTTTCTCCCCATTTTTGGGGGGGTTTGGGGGGTTTTTTTTGGGGCTGCCCCCCATTTTTGGTTTCAACCCCTTTTTGGAAACGCCCCCCTTTTGGGTTTTAACCCACAAAAAAAAAGGGGAAAAAATTTAAACTCACATCCGAATTTTGGGGCCCCCCAACTACTTTTGTTGTTTGGGCCCCATTTTTACACGGGGGGGGGAGGGGAGCACCCCTTTGACCTTTTTCCCTTTACAAAGGGGGGGTCGGGTTTTTTTTTTCCTTTAAAGGTTTTTGGGTTTTGGAAATACCCCCCTGCCCCTTTTTTTGTTTTTTCCCACCCCCTGCCCCCATTTTTCCCTCAACCCCATAGGGGTTTTTTTCATGCCCCCCCTTCCACTTTTTTCCCCCCCTTTACTTAAGGGGTTGGGGACCAAACCCCCGTTTTCGCCCCCCGGGGTTTTACCCTTTCTTGTTTTTTGGCTTCTACCGATGACTCCCGGGATTTGCAGACCTGTTGTACTCATTGGGGGGATGGCACCTTTTCCGATGTCCATGCTATTCCTTCCACATATCCGACTGTTGTGGACAATGCCTCCCCACAGTCTACGGTACTGTTTCCACCTTTTCAATTGGCCACAATGTAACATTTGCTGTGGACACAACACATTTTCCACGCCGACACATACCCACGGTCAGTTCGGCAGATAGAACTTACAACTCTTGCCTATATCTAAGCTTTAGTCTTGTAGCATTTCAGTGGCTTATTCTTTTTCTTATGACATTTATGTAATATACGTGTGGAGAACAACTGTTTAATGCCACTATTACATGACGTCTGAGGGATAATTATGTCCTATAATCTCTGCACATTTGCCATGTTTACATGCTTGTGTCAGGACACATCTGGCCGCAGCGGTACTGTCACTCGCAAAGTGGGACAGTTGGTATTCTTAGTCGATGGTACGGGTCATACTGTTCCTTTCGGCCTACATGTGTCCTTATTGTTGTAGCTGTTTCTATGCTCCTGATTCGTTTACATGTGTATTCTATTCCCTATCACATTTGTTATTTGGGATACAGACATACCTTTTGTATGTGACTATTACATCCCTTGTGGTATATGATTCGGACATACAGTCACTACATATATCTACATTTCTCCTCGTGTATTTTGTTATGGACACATCTGCACAGCTATGTACCCAACCTCACATTATGTGTCAGCTGGTGACCCTCTCCATTGGGCTGGACGTACCTCCTGGCGGTGCCCTAGCATATGATATGTTTCACTTCCACATGGTATAGCTATGAACACTACGTTGGACCACGGGCACGTGGTTTTTATGTCATTTGTTCAAGGGTAGGGGCCTGTTATTCCCTATCGTGCATTTGTGTTTGCTTCTTCATTTTCTGTTCGCAGGGACTATCTTGCATGCTTTGTATATGTTTCAGTCTCCACAGACACTGATAGGTGCGAGTATTACTGCAGGCAGACTATACTATTCAGCAGTTTAGGTTGCTCATTGACAGCCGACATTGACACGCCTCCCTCCGCAACTTCGGTATGCCCCATGCACTCGCGCACGTTTCCTATGCACGTGGCTGTGGCGGCTGCACACCTTCATTAATATGCATATGGCGCTACTACTCCATATATACGCCGCACGGCCGGCGCAAGCCTTACACCGGCCTTGCGCCGAGCTTCATGAATCCGGGGGATTATTTATTTATTTGTCTTGGTCAGGATAGTCTGACTTGGCAAAGCCAATTTTCAGCAGTGACCCGAGGAGAAAATCTCCATGGAATTACAATCTACATACTACACACACAAGTACAATTTATAGTGTTGTATATGTGTCTGTGTGTGTGTGTGTGTGTGTGTGTGTGTGTGTGTGTGTGCGTGTGTGTGTGTGTGTGTGTGTATATACGATATATGATGACATATTTAGTTGTCATCTTTGTCTATCACATTCCTACATGTAGAAGTTTACAGGTGGTTAGGCATTATGTCATCAGTAACATTTTTGTATTTGCTAGTCGTGCTACAGAATTATTTTAAAGTATTAACTTTTGCAGCATAGAGTATTTCTAGATATTACAAGAAAGTATTGACATTTTTAGATTACATTTAGATTTTAGAGTGTGGTAGAGGCGATATTAGAAGTTAGAAAATATTTAGGTGAAGGGAGAAAAAGGAGAGAGAGTGAGGCATGTATGGTTGGAAAGGATGTAGGTTAAGATGGGGAAGAAAGATAGAAGAAATGTTAGGATATACGAGAGTCAGACTGACCAAGATTTATTCAGATGTAGTTTGATCAGACTTTTATTTGCCAGTGAGTTTGATACTTTCATACATATTTACAAATATTTCAAGCATGCCCTTTTAGCCTGCCAATATACCAAAACATTTGTTCCCATAATAATGTAATTTGGTAGTCTGTTCCATGCATCAGCTACTCTGTCAGAGAACCAATTAGTACAACTCTCATTCCTATAGAATCTTCTGCATAGGTTGTCTAATGATTCTCTAGTACTTTTTTGACAACCTCACAACTTTTCCAGAGGTAGTTGTCTCTAAATTCCCTATATACCTGACTCTTAAATATCTATATGAGACACTGTACAAGTTCTGATATTTTAGTATTTCATAATAACTTAGATTTTCACATCCATGGATGCCCTTGGTATATTTCCGCTGTACTCTTTCCAATTTATTCATGCTTGTTTTCCTATAGGGTTTCCATATTGTTATTCCATACTCAAGTTTGGGTCTAATGTAACTAACAAACAATGACTTCATTATGTTTGATTTCCTAGACTTTATAAATCTTTTTATACAACCTATAGTTCTATAACTATCATTAGCCAATTTGTTGATATGATTAGAAAAACTCAGAGCTGAATCTATCCACATACCCAGGTCCTTAAATGAATCTACAGTTTCAATCACTGTATGCTGTATTAAATATTCACCTTTTAGTTTATATCTCCCAAATCTCATATGCTTAGTTTTTGATGTATTTATCAGCATATTATTCTCTTGTGCTGAAATGGTCAATTTATCCAAGTTCTTTTGCAGACATGCCCTATCTGTAACGCATGTAATCAGTTTACCCAGTTTCAAGTCACCTTCGTACAGACTGTGAAACACCTCAGATGATGTGTCCTGAGATGGTGTTACTTTTTTTTTTTTTTGAGACTCAGCAGAAGTAAAGGGAGTAATGACAAAGTCAGATGGATGCAAGTTCAAAGAGTGAATGCTGAAGTAAGTCTGTGTGAAATGCTTTAGATAAGTCTGAAAACATTTTTGACAGGTTTGCCATTATTTCTGTACTGATTTATAGCTTTAGTAAAATGTAGTAGAGCAGTGGTAGTGCTCTGAATGGGTCCGAAGCCATGCTGTTTTTCTGAAAGTAGGTAATTAGAGCTGAGATATTGTATGAGTTGTGTGGGGATACATTTTTCAAGGATTTGTTTTAAGTGGGGAGAGGATAGCTATGGCTCTATAATTGCCAAAGTCAATTGATGTACCCCATTTGTGTAATAGAATAATGCAGGAATGTTTCCAGATGGCAGGAACATATTGATCAGATATGGACCTATTTACCAGTATTGATATGGGGAAAGCAATGGCTTCACCAGTTATTTTTAGATATTCTGATGGGAGTTTGATTGCAGTCAAGGTGGTCAGTATTAATTTAAGTAGAAGATTAATGTAGTAGAGGCAGATATGGGGGATGAGGTTGAAATGATGGGAGAGATTCAGATTTCTTGACAAGACAGAGACAGAAATGGTAGGATTAATGTTAACTAAGGACATCGTGGTCTGTACAATGTAGTTGTTGAAATGAGGAAGAGATTGATTCAATGCAGCTACTGGTTGCTAGAGATGGATTGGTATTTTGACCAGGGTGTAGTAACTTGTTAGGGGATGACCAGAAAGACTGCAGCTAAATCATGATTTTTAGAAAAATGTCTTCAAAATGGGACATTGTAGAGTCTAGAGACATGGAGTTTAGTATATTCAAATTACACTGAGATAGCGTCTTAATAAAGATGTCTGTTGAATTTTGTTGAATTTCATACTTGGTTGTATATAATTTGTTTGTCCTGGCTATTAGAGCTTCTAATGACATATGTTGGCAGGTGATCACTTATGATTCCTGGTAGGCCTCCAACTATAATTACTGTTTCTGGTTTAAAGGTGAGCAGTCTAAGGTTGACTGCCTGCTGGAGCTTTTATCTGTTCTAGTGGGGAATGAAATTGAGTAAAGCCATTTACATTTTTAGATTCTGTTGGCGTAGTACTGCTTATAACTTGCCCATCTATGTTTGTGTCTCCATGGTTGAGGGGTTCCTATTGGACATTATGAGATATCAAGTGAAAGAGATTTTCAACAGTAGTGATGTTGTTTCCTGGTGGGATGTGTAAAAGCTGCAATACACACACTGTTTTTCTATTAATTTTTAGTGTTGCTAAAATAATCTCTGCATCATTAAATTTTGGGATATTTTGTTTAAGTAGGGTTATACTTAGAGAGTTTTTATTCAGAATTGCAGCATCTCTTGCACGGTTGTTTATCCTGTCAATGTAGATTATATTAAAACCTGGAGAGGTGATGTTATTATCAGGTATTTCTGGTTTCAGCCAGGTTTCTGTGGCAATGACTGTACGGAGGTAGTAGACAGCATGGATGTCATGGATTTTATTACACATGCTTCTCAAGTTCATATTTAACAAGTGGAGGCTATGCTTGGAAGATAAATGGGTGTTATGTGTAGTTTGGTCAGGGTAGAGTTGCTGATGGATTAGGCCAGGGTCTGGGTAAATGCCTTCACTGATTAGGTGAGTGGTTCCTTTGAACAGGAAAGTGTATAACCAAATAGGCTTATTGGAGTCCTGGTGGTTGGATAGTTCTGTTTCATATATTTGTAGATGAACAGATCTATAGCAGATGAGTGATCAAGGCTGGGGGAAATTGTGAGAGAGAGATGGGCTGTGGATTTATTAAGTAGATGAGCATAGGTGGGGGAGGAAGATTTATGTAATGGGAAAGTTTGATAGTTGGTGAGATAGGCTAGAAAGCAGATGAGTGATAATGTAATTTTAAATGTATTGTGTATAACTACATAAATATAGAGATAGATGGGATACGGTTTCCACAGATATGCGAATGTTTGAGGGCTAGGGATGAGACCAGATTCTAAGCTGTTCAAAAATGTGGATGCATTGTCTGAGAGTTAGTTGTTTTGGAATCAATAAAACATAATGTTGGGAAATTCTTTCAGAGAAAGAGCTGGATTTCCTTAATCATTCCTGTTTGGTAAGAACAGAATATCATATTCATATAGAGTAATGCTCATTTTAAGGTTGCTATCAAGGTAGACTAAGGTGGCCATGGTGGTGCAGTGTTTAGCATTGTCGCCTCACAGCAAGAGGTTCTCTTGTTCAATTCTTGGCTGGGGTGCTTTGTGTGTGTAGTCTGCATGTCCTCCCTGTAGTCATGTGGGTTTCCTCTAGGTGCTCCTGGTTTCTGCCACATTTCAAAGACATGCAGTAGGTGAATTGGACACTCTAATTTGGCTGTAAGTAAGAGTGTGTGTGCAAGTGAGTGGTATGAATGAACTACTGTGGCAGGGCTAGCCATCCAGCAATGTAAACCTTGGCTCGTGATGTTTGTCACTGCTGAAGTGACACCCCAACCCCATTTGCAAAAAATGGGAAAAGGGGTTGAGGATGGCTGGATGGATCAAGAGAACCTATTAATGAGAAGAGAGAGCTGAGAATAAGACCAAGGATATAGTCCTAAGGACCCTTAATGATGAGTGGTATAAGAAGAGAGCTCTTTATCAGAGCACACCTGGACAGGTCTTACTCTCTCTCACAGGTAGTGGGTGTTATCAAAGAAGCCTAAACTGCAGAGAAAGGAAATACATAATTTGTCATCAAAAAGGCCAAAGGATATTCTCGGTTAAACAGACCTCCCCCTCAGGAGGGCTATGGCTATTTTAAGAAAAAGATGGAAGTATTGTGTTACTGCTGAATCTAAGTAAAAAAAATCATAAATAAATTATGATCAACATAGCTTAAGTTTGTATGTATCCAATATAACATTATATACTTAATAAATGTGGGAGTCCACCAAGGGTCAGTTATAAACCCCCTTTTATCTATAACTTTTAGCAATCCATTTGAAATCTCACATCAGCATTGCAGCTATAAGTTATACTGCTAAAATGGTCATCTGGTCTTCCAGAAAGTCTCATGTTTTTCTGCAAACCCCTGTTTAAAAAATTGGCCAGAACAAATACTTCATTTAACACCATGAAGTTTACCCTAAAATGGAAAAACAAAAACATGGCACCGCCATGAATTTTCCTACAGTACTCAACACCTAGGCAGTAGATTTCCCTGTAGGGTGTTCTTTACTTCTCTAAGCCATTTCAGGTACATCGGCTTCCTGCTTGAACATGAAATGACAGCTAAACTCCAGGGACTGCTGGTAGCATTCCAGACAGTTTCCAATTATTTAACAGATGTCACCAAAATATTTTTTTATGTTTCCTGCCCTTGGACTTGATCTCCACTGCGTTACCCTTCTCAAAGACAGTATAAAGATAATTAACCATACACAAGCATGGTATCCTGCTCTCTAATTCACGAATAACCTCATCTAACATATTGCCCCACCATAGTCTCTTTAATGCATCAGACTAAATATTTAGGATTTAAGAAATGTCTTCCCTATCTGCTACACATCACTGCTTCCTCGAATTTCATTCAAATACTTCATCACTACCTTCTCAGGCTTGGTTCCCAAAGCATTGAGCTGACTGCCATTGACAATGAGGAGTGCTCCAACGTTACACCAGTTTTTCTGGTGTGTTTACCTGTCAACACAGTGAGGTGAAATATAAATGCATAGAATGTTTATACTACACAGTAACTATCACTAGGCATCATACCTAGTCTACAGTAAAATTGAAAGACTAAGTTCAGATCTTATTAACTATGTCAAAAAGAAATGTTATATTTATCTTGCATCATGAAGACAAATTACACCTAGACTATGGCATTGTAACACTATCAGATTGCACTACATTTCTATTTCTACAAAGTCAAAAGGCTAAATTGTTCCACAAATCTCAATGTGCTCGCTTAGTGACTTTTTCATTTCAAACTTTGGTGAGACCTTTATTAGTTGATATTGAAAACAGGTTGTTCCCATAAGCTTATATTTCCAAAAGAAAAGAATAAAGCTAGAAAGACAATACACCGCCTGTATATGTGCTTCAGGTAGCAAAAGCTCAGGCAGTTCTTTTAGCCGAGCTTCATCAGTGATATTATGTATTCAAAGAAAACATTCCTTCTGCTTTGTATCACCAAACACTATTGTGTTAAAATGGGTATAGTGGTACCTACTGGTGATGTTTGTTTTATACAGCTTTTCTTATACCTGTATATATGTAGTTGCTTGAAGTTGATGAGCTTGTTAAAATATTTCAGAGTAATAAAAGAAGCATTTATCAAACGTATCTCTTGCCATAGTATCACCTGTAATGATGTGCATTTTCATATGCTGTATTACTGAGGCCATCTATGAACCACCTTTTATTTGTGATTTGTATAGTAAAGCTTGATATATCAAAATGAATATAGTGGGCCCTGACAGTTTCCTGAGCTTTAGTAACTGTATATATGTTTAGGTATACTCAAAGAAACTTTTCTTAAAAGACACAGAGACTCTGTATTTAAAAGCACTTCATGGCATCATGTATTATCAAATGCTCTTCTGTATTAAACATGTACTAGTCTATCATACATTTAAAATGTCTTGTTTTTCATCTATAGTAACAATTTTCAATAATGTTTTGATGTTTTAAGAAAACTGTAAAGTATTATCCCAAACTTGGGACACAATATTCATAACAGCATGAACAATCATACTATTAACCTAGAAAAACAGTTGCTATTAATTTTATAATTTCTTAGAAAACATGTATAATTTCTTAGAAAACACGTGTAAGTATCCAATAAAAATTAAGTGACATCTTTGTAATAAGTTTATAACTAGTAAATCCAATATAATCTAAGTTAAGCTTCTAATAAAATGTCAGAGGTTCAGACAATTTTGTAACTATTCTTTTAAAATGCTCTTAAGTAATCAGTACTGAAATAATACCTCCCTTTTGCAAAACTAATTTTAAAAGGTAGCTTTAATTCTTGTTTAAAGGAAGATTACGTTAAAAACTAAAGAACAAATGAAGTGCATTGTCTTTGTAATTCAATTTTCTCTGTTTCTCTCTTAAATGTCAGAGTTGATTTTCTAATTTTTAGAAATGAGGCAGCCAGGAAGTGGGTCAGCCAATGGAGATACTAGGAGGACTAACTCTGTAAGGTAACATGACATTTTTTTTAATAAAAGGGAAGTCATTTTAGTGACAGTGGTGTAGTGTAAAATCTGGTGATGTCACTTATATAAAGTAGGGCAGGTAGGACTAGATCATAAGTATCTAATTAATGCTAGCAAGTTTTAGCTAATGGAATCAGTCAGTCAGTGTATAAATTAATTTGCATGTATGTATGTTTGTATGTTTCAGTGCTGTTACACTTCAGGTGGTAGTGTGGGTGTCCTCAGTGTACTGGGAAGAGCTGAACATGAAGAGTTGAGAGATGAGAAAAAGAATACAAATTGTGGTACGAATGCTGCTGCATCAGTCATGCAACCCTGCTGTCAATTACACTTTCTACCTAGTCTCCTAAATATGCTGAAGAGCATAGGCATAGTTTTGTATGTCTTGGTTGTAGGACAGTTCCTTTGCTTTCTATTGTGTAAAAGTCATATAAAGGTGGATGGATGTGTCTGAGTATGCATATGAGGTTGCTGGTGAGGGTATAACTCTCATGCTGTAATTGAAATACTAACTAGATAAATAGATGCACGCAAGAAAAAGGGAAAAAAGGTATTACGTGAAGACACTTAAATTTTATTAAAACATCTGAAACTAGTAATGCATTTTTAAATATATAATTATTAAATTAAATTTAATATAAATAAGCATTGCTACATTTCCTGGAACCTAGTAATGATGTATACATTATAGCAGTTTTAAACAGCTACCATTATATCACTGGTTATTGTATAACTAGGCTCAAACAACTTATGGTATAAGATGCATGCCACAGGCTAAAAGAGAAGAGCAACATGAAGAAATTATGTGGAGTCTATAGGCGTGTGAAGTGGGTGGTCATTTAGGTTACCTAACAAATTGCATGCTTTCATGAAGTGTTCAGAATTTTGTTGCACTTCTGTTTTCAATAAGAAAAGTATATGCTTGACTGTAAAACTTTGTATAACAGCAAAACAGCTACATCATTTACTTATTTTGAATTGCTAATGCTTTCAGCATGTATTTATAGATTTCTCTGAGAAAATTAAAATGAAAGAAACCACGCAGGAAGCAGTTCAGCCTACTTCATAAATGTTTCAAAAATATGAACATGTGTGCGTCTGTGATTATGTTTGAGAGTATCATAGTTCCTGACTCTGTTGTGTAAAAAGTATGTAATATTTACTACTTCAAGGAATTTTATACAGGTTTAGCAATATTTCAGGACTGCCCCACTTTACTGCATTAAGTTCAGTTAAAGTTAAATGCATACTTAATTATTATATGTTTAAGCTAGTGAAGCAGTCAAGGTCATCATGATATCTATCTTGCTACACATTTGAGAGATTAATATCATACTGTGAATGTAAGTATTTTAAAATGTTCAGTATCTTTTAACTCAATACTTTGTTCATCCTCTTCTGAGCTTTTACATTCTAACAAGACTAGTTATTCACAATATGTATCACTGGACAAGGATTGCATATCATTTCAGTTATGTCACAAATAGTGAGCTTGGAGGATCTGCCCAGCATGTAAACTGAGTGGCAGCATCTTTCTTCGTCTCTGTCCTTAAAATCTATTTCTGACAGGAAAAATTAAAAAAAATATTGATTGTCGACAATTCAACTTGGCTGAAATATCACAACTAATGGTATAAGAAGTCTACATAAAAATGATTACATTTTCTGCAACTATTCCTGTCAAAAATCTGAAGAGAAAGCAAGATGAGCTTCACAACAAATACAGTGGGCAGGATTCACGAAGGCTTGCACAGAGTCTAAGAGTAGTGTAAGACTCCATGCAGCCTTCGCGATCCAGGAACAGCCCAAAGTCCATGTAAGAGACCAGCTAAAATGTCTCTTACATGGAGTGGGCGTGGATAAGCTAATCACCTCACTTGCAGCCGAATAGCATGCAAATGAGGTTGATTAGCGATCCAGGAAGCTCAAAGCAGCCCGTGTAAGAGCCGTTTTAGCTGCAGAAATGTACTCAGTTGACAAATGAGTATGTTTCTGCAAAAACCACAATGGAGCCATGTCAGCTCCAAATAAAGGGTGCATATGTGTCAGGCAGCATGCCAATGGCCAAATATGTGGCCATTGGCAAGGTACCCCCATGCAAATATGAGAAATAAATAAATTTTTTTTCCGGCAATCGCCGGTGTTTAAACGCAGCGTAGCCCCGCGCAAACGGGCTGCGCTATATAAAACATAAAAACAAAGGGTATAAACCCACACATGTGGGTTTTATGCAATACATGGATTTACAATGCAGGGATCAGCAGACCAAAAACAACATGGCCACCGTTTAGTGGTTGCTAAGGGGGGAAGCTGAGTCTAAGAGATGTAACTAAGCATTAGTAGGCAATCTGATGCAAATGAGTGTTAGGATACTGAATTCCACTGTCACACAGCAAATGAGCACATTCTGAGTAGTGTAAGAGATACATAAGGGGGAGGAATAGAGTAGGAGATAGGTGACATCACAGGGGGGAGTGGCAGAAAGAAATGCAGCTCATTGGAGGTCAGAGTTAAATGACAGATGTCAGACACATATCATGGAAAGAGGAGTGCCACAACATAAGCATGGGAAAGTCAAGAAATGGAAGGTGTACACTGCTGCCTACACCAAAGTTTCTTGCTGGGCGTGCATGCGCACATGTGCACGCCATGAAGCGCGAGTAAGACAGTGTGCACGCGTGTAAGGCAGACTGAGCATGTGGGAGCATGTTGGGAGATGTTTAACACTGTTTGCGTGGGTGTGCGCGTGTTTTAACCCGAATAAGCAAATTCTGAACCGTGTAAGCATGTGTGCGCGTGTGTAAGCCACTGTGAGCATGTTTCTGCTGGTATGCACACGGCTCCCCCCTGAGGAAACAGAAAGGAAAAAGGAAGCAACAGATTTAGTAGGAAGCTAGCAGGGAATACTGCTGGAGCTAGCAGGTGTAAACAATTAGAAGCAGGCAATTAGACAGGCAGAATAGTAGCCCAACACTTAAAACTCTGCAAACAGCAGTGCAAGATGTTTCTCTCAAGAGACACTGCAAGACAGGAGTAAGCTATTAGAAGTGAAAACTGAAAAAGCTGAACTCAGAGCAGAAATGTTAGGGGCTGCCATAGCTGTCATAATGAGACATAGGCAACTTGCTGAGGGTGGTGACAATGCAGATGGTGCCAGACAACCTACAGTGAGGAGACGGAGAAGAGTGTACAGGCCCAGGGTCACCTACCATGGGTTACATGAGCTGGAGATAGTAGAGCGCTATAGAGTGGACAGAGAGCTCCTGCAGCAAATAGTGGAGCTGTGCAGGCCACGCCTCACACACAGAACCAACAGACGGGAACCCATCCCAGTGGAAACCAAGGTATGTGTTGGCCTAAGAATACTAGCAACTGGTACCTTCCAGAGACCAACTGGTGATATGATGGGGATATCACAGGCATCAGCCTCCAGGGTACTGCACCAGTTCCTGGATGCCATGTCAGCACATGTCGGTGATCATGTATATTTCCCCAATGCCCGTGAGGTATTGGCCAGCAATATGCGTCTCTTCCAGCAAATAGCGGAATACCCTGAGGTAGTGGGTGCAATAGACTGCACGCACATACGCATCAAAGCACCAGTCGGTGAGCGGGGTAGGGCCTACATTAACCGCATGGGTTTCCCCTCCATCAACTGCCAGGTCATGTGTGATGCCCAGGGCATAATAATGAATGTGTGTGCTGGCTGCCCTGGGAGCTACCATGATTCCCACATATGGCATTTGACGCAGCTGTACCAGACATTTGCCAATGGGGACATCCCACACGGACACCTAGTGGGGATGCAGGTTATGCACTGGAGCCGTGGCTGATGACACCCATCAGAAACGCACACACTCCTGAACAGGAACGCCATAATGAGGCACACGCACAAACACGTAATGTAATAGAGCGTGTATTTGGGCTGCTCAAGTCACGGTTCCGGTGTCTGGACACATCTGGTGGAGCCTTGCAGTACACACCAACTACATGTACCCAAATTGTCATGGTATGTGCTATGCTACATAATATGATCTTGCGAAAACAGCTGCAGCAGGACCAGCATAGGGCTGTGCCAAACAGCCCCCCACTATTGCCAAGACCATCACAGGCAGAGCGTGACTCGGAGGAGGAACAACCTGAGCCTGCCCCAGTAGGCCGAAGGAGGCGTGCCCAGTATGCCCTGGCCTTGGCAAAGAGGCAACGCATAGCACATACACTGGCTCAGTAGGAACCCTGGGAATGATACCCCCTCTGACTCACTCAAATAATAACAGGGATGCCTAAAATGACATGACCTGCTCACAAACATGTACAGGGAGTGTAATATGTGCATCCGACAGAGGCAGCCCTGCAGCACCACCTGAGGCATGAATGCCATGTGTTAAGTAATGTAACACCATGTACTATATGCACACCTGAGGACCTTGACTAACATCCTACCCTCACCAAACATCATGCCACAATATGACAATGAGATGATCCAGTGCAATAATTGGCTGAAGTATTGCAGTTAGTCAAAGGGGATCCAATGTGTGCCAGCCTGGGATGACATGCTGAGCATGACATGATGCTCCACCTGCTAGGACTGGCATACACCTATCAGTGCAGGCCGTATGGATACTGGCAAAGGCTGTTGTTACCCACAGCATGCCCTGAATAGGTAAGGCTCAAAACACAAACCTACCTCCATAGGTATCAGAAGGGATAAGAACCTAGATGTAATGCTACCCAATGCCAGAAGTCTAAACAGCAAGATGCATGCAGTCTAAACTCACCCATTATGGAGAATGTTGATATCTGTGCTGTAACAGAAAACTGGGTCAAGGCTCAAAACAGCACCCTAACACTACCAGGTTACACCTCATACTGTGCTGTACAGCCTCAAAACATGTAACAAGCTACAAAAGGAGGGTGACTAGCAATAATTGTCAAGGATAACAACACCCCCATGTTGGTACCACAACAAAAAGCAGCATGGACTAGCCATGGTCAAGTAACAGTGGCTAAAACTGCCCCCCAGTTTATAGCCTGCTACAGACTACCATCCCAACACCAGGAACTACACCTGGCCTATGTTGGAATACATGAATATATCAAGTCCTCCAAACCACATTATATTGGGTGACTGAAAATACCCAGACATAGACTGGGAGCATTATACTAGCTCCAACACTGTAGGACAAAAGTTCATAGAATCCATAAACCAAAATGCCCAGGAACAACGTACCACTCCCACAAGAGGGGTAAGCATACTGGATGTGATAATCAGCAACATGGGTACTGGATGGCAAGATGAGAAGTGTATTGCTCACTGGTAAGACCAGACCATAGAGTAATCACACTGGATATACACATCCTGACCACAGTCCCTGGCCAGAAAACCACAGTGAAAAACATGTGTAAAGCAAAATTTGCACTCCTCCAAACTGATGTGGAATCCATTAAAGGTCCTGTGCAGGTGCAAAATATGGACCACACCTCAGAACCTGTTATACAGGCGTTCCATGAACACTGCAAGGAATGCTTGGATTATGCAATCCTAAATTAAAACAAGACAAAATGCCATACACACAGGCATCTGGCATGGTGGACACCAGCCATAACCAAACCATGCAAGAGAATGAGGAAGCTACTACATGATAGAGCAAACATAAAAAAGAAGTAATCACTGATCAGTAGTATGGCAATAAAATATGTCCACACATACAATCCACTAAGGCCAGCCACAACAAGTTGAATCTGTGAATCTTGAGGCAATGTTACACCTGCCCCAAGTACACAGACAACCCTAACTCCCCAAGAAATACAAATATATGTGAGAGATGCAACCATCCATCCAAACTGGAGGCTGAGCTCCCTCAACTCAGTACTCCCAAAACTAGTCAGGAGGAGAAGGTAACCACACACACCACAAACCCAGTCCCACATAGACCTATCACAACTGCAAACCAAAGACATAAACACAGAAAAACATTCCCGGAGGCCCGAATTACAAACACACCACACCAACAGAGGCCTCCAAAGCAGACACCCAATCAAACAACCTCCAGACATAGCACATGCAACACATAGTACACAAAGCTGGTGTGCCAAACAGTCACAGGCCAGAAGGAGAAACAACATGCCTGTTACAGTTGTAATAGGTGACTCCATAGTGAGACACGCTGCTGTCCTGCACACCAGACTGAACAAGGGAAAGGGTACAGTAAGCTGCCTGTAGGCTGCTACAATACGCCACATAACACAAGTATGCAGGTCACCCCAAAGCAAGTAGAAATATGATGCAGTCATAGTCCATGCGGGTGTGAATGACCTGAGATGTACCTCCCCGGACTACATGAAAAGAGACATAGATGAGCTCTCCGATTATGTAGTCCAGGCCGGTATGACACTGACCGTTTGCAGCATCCTACCCTCACCAAGAATGATGCCACAGTACAAACATGGAATGATCAGTTATAACACGTGGCACAATTACTGGTGTCATTCCAAGGGGATCCAATGTCTGTCTGCTTGGGATGTCATGCTTGACAAGCCACGCAGCTGTTCCAGGGATGGCTTGCACCTGTTACCCCTGGGCGTCTGGATATTGGATAAGGCTTTTGCCACCTCCATAGAGCCTTTGTAGGCAAGGCTGAAAAGACTAACCCACCACCCTACAAAACATAAGTGGAAAGAAACATAAGGGTAATGCTGACCAATGCCAGATGTGTAAACCTCAATATGCATGCATGAGGCCATCCCCAGTATGGAGAACATCGATGTCTGTGCAGTGACAGAAACCTGCTGCAAGCCTCCTGACAGCACACCAGCACTACCAGGTTATACCACATATCATGCGTTTTGGCCCCAAAACCTGGAACAAAACATAAAAGGAGGGTGAGTATCCATATTCAGCACAGACACCCATACGTCCAGGTAACTGACAATGCACAAGGCATTGGAGTCCACCTATGTGCAACTAACCATAGGCAAGACTGCTGTACAGTCTGTAGCATGCTACAGACCACACTCTCACACACAGGAACCCCACCCAGCCATCCTGAAGACACTGGACAGTATGAATGTCCCACCAAATACCAAACAAGGTACTCACAAATTACCACATAGGTGGTAAACCATTATGTATGGTAGGAGTAATCAGGGACCTAGGGACACAAGTGGACAGTAACCTGTTATGTGACACTCACATTGCCAATGTGGCTAGGAAGACTGTCTATATTGGACACGGTATCATGAAAGGATTCACAGCTACGTCAACAGAGGTCATTGTGCCCCTATACTGTTCTCTTATCACACCCATAATCTAGTACAATGCCTCATTTGGGATGTACCTTACCTGACATCTGCAGCAGTTAGAAAGACCTCAAAGGTACCTCACCAAGAGGATAAAGGGTCTCAAATATATGTCATATGCTGCCTGGCTGTAGACACCCCAGCTGAATGCAGTCACATACTGCCTACACAGAGGCATTGTATGTCTGTTGTACAAGGCCATGTCCAACACAGGAGTAATGGACATGCTCCACCCCAGAAAACTCAAAGCCATCGGAGCTGTGAGAGTGAGAGATGTCAACCTCAACACATAATGAAATAGGATGTGCTGGAGGGACAGATACATAACCCAGAGGCTCCCCACACCCTGGAATAGAATCCCACTCCATGTTAGGCAGAGCCTCTCACTGACACTCTTCAACAGGAACCTTGCCAAGTGGATGGATGATCGTAGAGTTACACTGGGAGTCTTCACTGTGTCACGACCAGACAGAGGCACAGCAAAGCAAATCATAAATGGCCATAATATTCACATTACAAGGGGTGGCGAAAGCCACACACACTCTGGCTAGGCTTACAAATGCCCTAGGGTGGATAGCCTAGTATGAACCTATGAACCTATGAACCTATGAAGATACAAATTGTACAGGACACTAAGGATAATCCCAAGGCTTCCACAAGTGATGGTAGGAACCGTGTTGGGAATTCACAGATATGCTCTGAATCACACAAATATTACAAACAACATACCAAACACACACACATATTGCCAACATACATCCTGACAGGTGCAGTGCAACCCCCCCCCCAGAATGCAAAATATCTATCCCAGCAGACTGCTGGCCCCCTGACATTGCAGATGCTGAGGTAACAGCCAGCATCTACAAAGCAAAACACACAGCAGCAATGGTATGAGATGGTGTCCTGGGCTGAGTCCAGCATGGACTCCAAGAAGAATGGAATGCCAAATCACACTACTGCTCAATGTCAGCCTTACCACAGGATATGTACCCAAAGAGCAGTGTACAACAACAGTGGTCCTTCTCAACAAAGGTGTTGCCTGAATGGATACTGAAAACTACCACCCCAGAATCCTGAGAAGCTCGGTCTGCACAGCTATGGAAAGGATCAGCATGTACCGCAGACATAAAGATATTCGGGACCTACTGACACCGGACCCTACCCAGTGTGGCTTTCTTAAGTGTAGATCCTGCCCCTAAACATGTTTGACTCATTTGAAACAGTCATTGAGGTCATTGATGAGGGCAATGTGGTCCACACAGCGTAGCTGGACCTTGCAAAGGCTTCTATACAATACCCTACGTTTCATTATAGATATGCTCACCAGCTTAAATATAAACCCCTATGTCAGTAGAGGGGTTGCAAACCAGACCAAGGACAGAACTGACATGGTCAGACATGCTGCAGCCATGTCAGACTACAAACCAGATATAACTGGCATCCCACAAGGCTTGGTCCTGGGACCTCCCTCGTTTGGTATATGTGTCCCATAGGTACAGGCCAACATGGAAGGACTGTGTCTGAACATGTTTGCAGAGGACTACCAACTGCACACCCTATCTGACCCTCCAGCTGACACAAGCATCCCACAAAAGGGCCACATAGAAACAGACAACTGGTGCCATAGCTATGTCAGCAAGCTAATTGCAGAAAAGTGTATAGTCAACCCCCATGGATATACAGTAAGTGCCCACCAATTACCACATAGGTGTGAATCCATTATGCACTTAACATGTAATGAGAGACCTGGGGACACAAGGTGATAGATATCCTGCATTGGACAAACATGTGGCTGTAGTGTTTACAGAAACATACCATATACCCACCTAATCATGAAGGTTGTCAGATCTAGATAAGGGGAGGTCATTGTGGCTCTGCAGTCATCCTTCATCAGCGTTACAATTGACTACAATAGCCCCTGTGGGATGTACCTCAGCAGACACCTCCATCAACAGTAAAGTCCCCAACAGTACCTCACCAGGAGTATCAAAGAGCTTGCACAGATGCCATGTGTTGCCTGATTAAACAAACTGCAGCTACACACACTGCCATACTGCCCACCCAGAGGCAAGCTGTGCCTGATGTATAAAGCCTTGTCCAAGCTGGAATCAATAAACATGCTGCACCTTGTACAATCTGAATGGCAGTGAGCTATGCACATGACAGACCTGAACCACAGCACTGACATACATAGGACAAGCTGTACTGCATGATCCATAACACAGAAGCCACACCCACTCATGAGTAAACTCCCAGTACAGGCTATCCATAGAGTCACTCATCGATTCACCTCAAGAGGAATCTTGATGAGTGGATGGGAGATGGTAGGTTCACCCTGGGTATCACTGTTATGTCACAGGTAGACAGAGGCACAGTATACTAACCATGACATATGTCATGGCAAACTCCACTTACAATGTGTGTCGAAGGACAAACACACTCTCCGACTAGCATTAGAAATGGCCTAGGGCACATCGCTAGTGTTTGCAAATGTACACCTATGTTGTGGAATACACTACCAATGTTGGACAAGCCTGGTTTAAGTAGTTCATATCTGAACATAATGCAACATGGTCAGATGTGCACAACTGGCCCCTAACCAGGCTGTTGTGCTCACTATGGAAATGTAAAGCAGTGATAGGACTAAAGCCCAGGATACTGTCCACCACAGTCAAAGTACTGAACCAGTACACTATACAGTACTACAGTGTTAGGTCAGTATGAAAGGATGTTGACAACTGTATGCAAACCCTGCAGGCACAGTATAATCCCTGTTGTGTTCACACACAAAGCAGTCGGACAGTAACTACACAACATGACACACAACACACAACCATAAACGGGAGATATTTGTTGAAGTTCACACCCATCCACAAATGTGGTGGGCTGCAGAGTTCAAGATATGGAAAGCTCACACTGGGCATGCTCACACACTTTGATAAATGAGACATATGTCAGACAACATGCCACGGGAAGGCTGAACTGGGCATGCTCACACACTTAGGCCAAATCTCAGTTTAGCAGTTGGCCACACATATCTGGTATTTGTACGTGTTATTCCAGGAACCAACCACATTACAGCAATCTGCCCAATGCACACAGTTAAATGACTAGACCTGCAAACAGTCTATCAGCAACAAATAATGTGCATTTGACCATTAAACATATGAGTGTAGAGGTCAACACTAGGCTGTTTGCCCTAGGGAATGACAGCTTAGCCAGAGTGTGCTTGGCGTCTGCCTCCCCACAGGATGCACATTCCCCTTTCTAAACACTGATGATGTCAGCACCCTATAAGTACAGCAGGAGAAGAGGAACCTCCCAGTAATGCGAATAGCGCACTCTGCTAATGCGTCCCTCTCAGGTGTCATAACATAGTTAGATAGGGGTTTGAATCTTGTAAATGCTCAGTGGGTGTGTGTGAGTGGGGTTGGTGTGTGTCCAAGTCTGTGTGAGGGAAATGTCCCTTTTGGCAACTGGGAAAACACACTACAGGATGCACATTCCCCTTTCTAAACACTGATGATGTCAGCACCCTATAAGTACAGCAGGAGAAGAGAAACCTCCCAGTAATGCGAATAGCGCGCTCTGCTAATGCATCCGTCTTGAGTGTCATAACATAGTTAGGTAGGGGTTTGAATCCTGAAAATGCTCAGTATGTGTGGAGGGGGTCAGTGTGTGTGCAAGTCTGTATGATAGAAATGTCCCTTTTGGCAACTAGGAGAACATACTACAGGATGCACATTCCCCTTTCTAAACACTGATGATGTCAGCACCCTATAAGTACAGCAGGAGAAGGGAAACTTCCCAGTAATGCGAATAGCGCGCTCCTCTAATGCGTCCGTCTTGAGTGTCATAACATAGTTAGGTAGGGGTTTGAATCCTGCAAGTGTGTATGTTTGGATGAGGGGGGTTAGTGTGTGTGCAATTCTGTGTGAGAGAAATGTCCCTTTTGGCAACTAGGAGAACACACTACAGGATGCACATTCCCCTTTCTAAACACTGATGATATCAGCACCCTATAAGTACAGCAGGAGAATGTATGTGGCATGGACAATGACTGAGTCATATGTGTCCATGCCTCTGCCTGACCTGTATGCTTGTGTTATGTGGTGGACCATAGTGCCCCACGGGCATATCACTGTGACCTTCACCTTGTCCAGCCTGGTGAGCATGACCTCACTGTACCGGACAATAAAGGTACCTAACACAACTGTGGCAGGTGTGTTGTCTAGCCGTACAGGCTGTGACTGTTTGGCACACAGGATTTGTGTGCTATGTGTTATGCGTGATGTGTTCAGGCATAACGTATGCCTGTGTGCCAGCTGCAGAGGTGTCTGCCGCTCAGGCAGGATGCTATTCTTAGGCTCCACGAATGGCCCAGTGTGTTCACGTGCTTGTATTGCTGTCAGTGTAGGTCTACATCAGACTGGTATTGTAGTCACTGTAGTATTCCATGCCACCTGACAGGTTATGCCAGTACTGGGTTCAGAGTGCTTAGTCCCCAGTTTGGCTATGTGGTTCCATCTCATACATGTGTTGTACGTCCATGTGTAGGGGAGAGGGTTGACTGTGTACATGTGGCAGCTGTGACATTGCCACATGACCCACATATTCCACAACTGTACCATAGAGGTGACTGACAACTGACCTTTGCACATGCTACCATAGTATTGTGATTTCCATGGTGATTAACAGCACATAGGGCCAATGGGGAACAAGGTACATAGATTCATAGGTTCATAGGTTCATACTAGGCTATCTGCCCTAGGGCATTTATGAACCTAGCCAGAATGTGTTTGGCTGTCGCCATCCATTGTAAATATATCTTGCCATGCCCTTTTCCGAGGTTAGTATACTGTGCCTCTGTCTAACAGTGACACAGAAGTGATACCCGGGGTAAACCTACAAGGTCCCATCCACTCATCAAGATTCCTCTTGAAGAGAGTCAATGAGGGACTCTGCCTAACCTGGACTGGGATTTTGTTCCAGATTGAAGTGAGCCTCTGGGTTATGAATCTGTCCCTCCAGCATGTCCTATTTATTTCAGTGCTGAGGTTCAAGTCTCTCAAGCGTGTAGCCCGATGGGATTTGGATATTCTCAGGTGCAGCATGCCCATTAATTCCGGGTTTGACATGGCTTTATACATCAGGCACAGATCGCCTCTGAACAGGCGGTATGCCACTGTGTAGAGCTGGGGTTTCTTTAACCAGTCAGCATATGGCATCTGTTTGAGCCTTTTGATCCTCTTGGTGAGGTACTTTTGGGGTCTTTCCAGTTGCTGCAGGTGTCTGGTAAGGTACATCCTAACAGGGGCATTGTACTCAATTATGGGCCTGATGAGGGATGAGTAAAGAGGCACAATGTCCTCCCCTGATCTAGATGTGAATCCCTTCATGATGGGGTGGGCTATATAAAATGTCTTTCTAACCACTTTGGCCACGTGGTTGTCAAATGAGAGATTGCTATCAACTTGGGTCCCCAGGTCCCTAATTACTTCTTCTGTACTTAATGGATTACCACCTATGTGGTACTGTGTGGGCACTTTGTTTTTGCCAAAGGGGATGACTATACACTTTTTTGCATTCAGCTTGAGGCCATGGCTCTGGCACAAGTTGTCTGTTTCTATGAGACCCTTTTGGAGGATGCTTGTGTTGGCTGGAGAGTCGATTATGGTGGCCAGTTTGCAGTCATCTGCATATTTGGTCAGCCACAGTCCTTCCATGTTGGCCTGTACCTACGATAAATATATACCAAACAAGAGAGGTCCCAGGACTGAGCCTTGTGGGACACCACTTGTAACTGGTTTGGGGTCTGGCATGGCTCCAGCAATTCTAACCATGTGGATTCTGTCCTTGAGCCAGTGTGCAATCCATCTAGTGACATAGGGGCTTATATTTAAGCTGGTGAGCTTTTCTAGAATGCCCGAGTGGGGTATTGTATCGAAGGCTTCTGCGAGGTCCAGGTAGGCTGTGTGGACCACCTTCCCCTCGTCAATGGCCTTGGTGACTGTTTCAAAGAAATCAACCAGGTTTGAGAGGCAGGATCTGCCCTTAACAAAGCCAAACTGGCTATGATCCAGTGTCTGTAGGTCCCCAATATCTTTATTTATGAGGTCCATGATGATCCTTTCCATAGCTCTGCAGACCAAGCTAGTGTGGCTTATGGGGCGATAGTGTCCAGGATCCGTTGAGGCACCACCTTTCTGTAGAGTGACCACTGTTGCTGTACGCCACTCTTTGGCCACATATCCTGTAGTAAGACTGGGATTGAACAGTAGTTTTATGTTTGGTTGTAGCTCTTCTTGGAGTTCATGTAGGACACAGCCCGGGACACTGTCTGGTCCCATTGATGCAGTGTGTATTGCTTTGGAGAGGGCGGCTCTTACCTGAGCATCTGAGATGTCAGGGGGCAGCACTCTGCTGGGATGCATATTTGCCCTTTCGGTGTGGAGGGGGGGAGAAGTTTGCGCTGAACCTGTCAGCTAGAATGTTGGCAATGTCTGTGGGTTTGGTGTTTCTATTGACATTTTGGACTACCTATGAGCATATCTGGGAATTACCACCCAGGTTCCTAACATAACTAAAGAAAGCCTTGTGATTATCCTTAGTGTCCTGTGCAATTTCTCTCGAAGCTGGCCTTAGACAATCTTATGAGTGCCTGTAGTTATTTGCTAATACTGATCAGTGATGCCTTCCCTTTTTGGGATTTTGCTGTATCATTTAGTAGCTTCCTCCTTCTATTGTGTAGTTTGTTTATGGCTGGGGTCCACCAGACAGGACGTCTGCCTTTGGAGGATTGGGTCTTGGTCTTATTCGGGATCACATGATCCATGCATTCCTGAAGGTATCCATAGAATGCGTTTATAGAGGAATCTGCAGTCTTTTCTGTAGTTTCCACAGGCCCGGGGGCTTTGAAGGTTTCCACCTCAGTTTTGAGGAGTGTGAATTTGCTTTAGAGAAGTTGTTCACTGTGGTGTTCTGGGCAGGGGGTGGGGTCGGGATGTGAATATCCAGTGAGATTAGTTTATGGTCTGATCATACCAGTGAGGGATACACTTCTGGTCTGGAGCATAGAGTCCCCATGTTGGTGATGATCAGGTCCAGTATGTTTCCCTTTCTTGTGGGAGTGGTAACAAGTTGTTCCATAGCATTTGAGCTCATATATTCTAGGAATCTTTGATCTAGGGTGTTGGAGCTAGAGTCATGCTCCCAGTCTATGTTTGGGTAGTTGATGTCGCCCAATATAATGGTGTTTGGAGAGACCTTCATATTTTCCACTGTTCTCAGGAAGGCCGAGTGCAGTTCTTGGGTTTGGGAGGGTGGTCTGTAGCAGGCTATAACCTGGAAGGCAGTTTCACCCATTGTTAGTTGCACATGGATAGTCTCTGATGCTTGGTGCTTTGCCACCAACCTGGAGGTGTGGGTATCTTTGATGAATATCAATACTCCCCCTCCTTTTGTGGTTGATTCCAAGTTTTGGGGCTGAAAAGCATGGTATGAGGTATAACCTGGTAGTGCTGGGGTGCTCTCAGTATCCCTGAACCAGGCATCTGTTACTGCACAGATATCGATGTTCTCCATGCTAAGGAGAGTTTCGAGTGCATGCATCTTGAGGTTTAGACATCTGGCGTTGGGTAGCATTACTCTTAGTTTCTTATCCCTTGTGATACCTATGAAGGTGTGTTTGTCATTTGAGCCTTGCCTAACAAAGGCACTATAGGGGTAGCAAGAGCCTTTGCCAATATCCGAAAGCCCAGGGGTGACAGGTGCAAGCCGTCCCTAGCGAAGCAGGTGGTTCAACAGAAGATGAATATGTGAGGGTGTAGTGCCTGTGATTAGTTAGCAGTAGCATATATGACTGCTCACGTGGACAAATGCCAGGTAAGTCATATGCAATGTGTCACAGGCAACGTACATGTGAACAGGACAAACAGTGACATTCTGTCAAGTGAGACATGGACATACATATAGTAAGCTATGCAGATGTCACTAGGAGTCCACAGAAGCTCTGTAACTATGCATTGCAGGTGGGATCAGTATTCCAGGGTAATTGCAAGCAAACATGCATGCAAACAAAGCTACAGTAAGCAGGGCTGCATGTAGTCCATTGTACAACAAACAAGCTGTACCACTTCCAGTAGGTAACACTGCAAATATGCAGGCACTATGCACATGTACATGGAAATACACAGGTCAGATGGCTAGGGTCCAGTCTCAGCACACACAAGTGTACAGACCATGTACTGTCAGGATGTACAATAACTGGATGGAAACCTATGTGCTCATACCTGCAGTAATACACATGCCAAATAACAGACACTGAGCCTTCACTCAGTGGTTCCATACTTAGTAGGATGTATGCTACCTGGCCTGCCACCACAGTATTCCTGACATATATGGGGACTCTCCCTCCTGTGACAGTTAGTTTTGTGTGTTGGGACTGTCTAGCATGGTATGAGATGTGAGCTTGCAGTGCTAGGGTGCTCCTGTGTGTCCTGTACCAGTCGTGTAGTACTGCACACATATCAACATCCTCAAACATCCGCATTGCAAAGTCCAGTGTGGGCAACATGCCACTTGCAGTTTACATGTCCATCATTGCGTATTAATACTTTCATTACCTTATCCCCTGTGCTACCTATGTATGTAGCCTTCTGTTGACATCCTTACCACCAGTATGCCAACATGTGCAGATGATGCACTATGGTACTTACCATGGGTGTAGACAACAGTACATGACAATCATACCCTTACTGCATCAGGCATACTGTGAATTACCCACAATTATTTTGGCACACAGTACTGTTAACAACATGATACTATTACTACACGTCTATGTAGTCACCCTATGCATCAGCAACATGTTAACCTGTACCTGCACTGATGCTACAGATTGCAGGAGGTGGCACAGTTTCATCATATGCACAGGGTGTGAACTTGGTATGCCTGAGTCAGCCACCGATACCACTGATTGACATGTACGTGTATGTGTGTTGGTGAGGGACAGCAGTACAAGATGAGGCAATGTTGATGCAGTGTGTGCGTGTATGCGGTAGCCCAAGGTGTTGTCAGTTCGCATGTGTGTATGGATGCACACAGTTCCACCTCATGGCTGCCATATACTGGTGTTTGTGGACAGCCACAGACTGTCCCTGCCAGGTCATACAGATCAGTGTCTCTGGCCACGGACACGGTACCTGTGCCTTGCAGGGGTGCTACTGTCCATATCCGGTACCAACCCAGACTGGGTACTGTCATCAGAAGCAGGTGTTCATTGACTGGACACAGATCCCTGTCAGGCCTGGCCAGAGCCACGTGCACGTGGTCTCCTGGGGTGGTCTGATGACAGCACAGACCCAGCATTGCTGGGGCTGCTGCTGGCACTATGGGGGCAGCCGCGGCCCTGTTGTCGTCTGCGATGACTGCCAGCTGCTGCTGTTGCTGGCATACGCCCACGTCGATGCCTCAACCATCCACCATCGCCCTGGCTCATGGACATGTAGTTGTGGAACCGGTCTAATATGTCCCCACAACGTCTGTCTATGACATCGGTGAAATTATGGATGGCAGCCGCAATGTCATGCATACTGTCAGTCATGGCTGTGCTACATCCTGTCAGCTCCCTCAGACCCTGTCTGGTGTACCGTTCCATATGTGACTGTGCCTGCATGACAGCCCGAAACATAGCTGAGGTTGTAAGACCTCTGTGGGCACGTCTGACAGGGGCAGTACGCCCACGGATGCTCCTACGAGAACCCCTGGACATCTGTCTGTGTGGTACCATCTCAGGGCCATGCCCATGGCTGCTGTGTTGGGAGGCATGTGCCACAGATACCACATTACCCTGGTCAATGCCCACTGTATGCTGTCCATCACCTAGGGACATTGGTGACAAAGGGTGTATTGGCAGGATAACTGTGTGCATTGATGGGGTTGACAGCTGTGTACTGTCAATCAGCTGACCAGTGATGGACCCTGGCATACCTTCCTGTGCCATTACACAGATGTCATCATTATCAGTACCCATGGCACCTGATTCAGGTTCCCTGCTGCATGACACCAGAGCAGCACCAGAACCTGTGGGAGGGAAACAGGAAATACAGTTTACAATGTCTACACAATATTACCAGTGATGCACACATCCACACATGCACAGGTCCAGACATGCACACATGCACACATGCACACACACATGCACAGGTGCACACATGCACACATGCACACACATGCACAGGTGCACAGGTGCACACATGCACACGTGCACATGCACACATGCACACATGCACAGGTGCACACATGCACAAATGTACACATGCACACATGTGCACATGCACACATGCACACATGCACAGGTGCACACATGCACACATGCACAGGTGCACGCATGCACACATGCACACGTACACATGCACACAGTTGCACACAGTTGTACACTACTCAGTATGCGTAATATCAACACACAGACACAGACACACCTGCATGCATACACAGAGCACTACTAAGTGAGCGTAATATTACTATTACTGTCAAGACTATTAAAGGTATTGTTAATACACACTCACCAGCATGGATAGGCTGCATTGCTGTTACACCGGAGGGACCTGCAGAAGTGAGGAAACTAATGTCAGTGGGCACAACTGTGCCATTGTTACTGAGTATGATACAGGTCAGTAGTACAACAGTCGCCTTTCACAGGTCAGCTGCTGATATTGAGGATATCACACTTGCACATTAAATACTATGATGACAGCTACAAACCAAGGACACACCTCACACATGCATTAACTACCAATGTACACAACAGTCAACTATACATATGGCATATTACCTGCACGCTCATAGTCTTGCTGCTGCGTGGCTCCAGCCTCCATCATAATGCATGTCTGCTGCTCTTGTTGTTGCTGGCGGACTGGAGCCACTACACTCATGAGTAGTCCCTCCAGTCTGATGAGTGGGGGATGTGTAGCCACCCCACCACCTGTGGCGACCTGTTGCCTGTGGATATCCGACGCACGCTGATGGACATTTCTGATTAAATCACTGCAGTGATGTCGTACCTGCTCATATGTCCTATTATGCGTGCCTATGTCATTTACCCGACGGACCAGGTCTTGCCACAGTGCAGCCCTCTCCTGCTGATTCTGGCTGGTGCGGGAAAAGAGTATTGCATAATCCCGCACCAGGCTTTGGTGTATCTCCTCATCCTCAGCTGCGGAGTAAGCTGGATTTCGTGGATGAGCCATGTTCCTGAAAAAGAAAATAACCTGATATCAACAATATATGTCAGCAGAATTTGGCACACATACTACACATGCTACTCGACTGTTATGATACAACATATCTCACATATATAGCATCTGTCTGTCTATTGGTGGATACACATGTAAATGGCCAGGTATCAGTGCTCAGCCAGCAACTGTGCAACAGTACCTGGCACACTCCATACGACATACTACCAAACCCCAGCAGTCAGAACACTGATTCATGTCCAGAGCGCCTTCTCACTCTGGGGGTTTGTATCTAGGTACTGTATGGCCTACATCATCAACTACTGTGAGCTGACCACAAACTAATTGCCCTGGATATACATATCCCACCTCCACCACCAGCACAAATGACTATAGTGAAAAACATTGCAGATGCAAACTTTACACTTTGTAACAGTGACATGGTATCCTTTCAGCCCACTTGGCCAGTGGAAGACACAACCCACAATGCTGACCCCTACACAAATGCTTTCTACGGACATCTCCGAGAATGCATGGATCATGCAATCCCATATATGACCAAGACACTCTCCACAAAGGGACAGCATCCTGTCTGGTGGACCCCAGCCATAGACAGATTGTATTACAAAAGATGGCAGCTACTGCAAGACAGAGCATAATTCCATAAAGGGAAGGCATGTCTGAGCAGCACTAGTAAGGATCTATTTTCCCTCATACAAACATCCAAGGGCAACTTTGAGAGGGAAATCAAGAGGACACTACAGATAACCAGAAGGCCTTCTTCAGGTATGTTAGCAAGCTGGTCAGAAATCCTCCTCTATGCTCATAGTTAGTACACAACAACAAATAATTCACTGAAACCACAGATATTGACAACATTGTGGCAGACAGGTTCAGTGCAGGTGTCACCCCTCCCTCTCCCCCAAAATAAGACATAGTTATCCCAGCTGACTGTAACCTCCCTGTCATCACAGATGTCCAGGTGAGAGCCGCCCTCAGGAAAGCAGAATACACAACATGACTGGGACCTGATGGTATCCCTGGTTGCATGCTACATGAACTCTGACAGGAGCTAAACACACATATAGAAGTGCTATGTAACACTAGCCTGACTACAGTTTATGTACCTGTACACTGGCGCACAGCAGCAGTGGTTCCACTCCACAAAGGAGGCACTTCAACATACCAATACAATACAACACAATACAATACATTACAATACAATACTATACAATATGCTATTGCCCCTGGGACTACAGCAGCATACTGTTCTGCTATCCTGACCATTGTGACACATGTGGTGTGATGGTACCTGCTGCTGTCACACAGTTACACAGGGTGACTCATATGGCATATTACCTATCTGACTAACATTCAGCAGGGGTATGTGTGACATGTACTCATGGGGAGTCTTGCTTCTTAACACTGTGTGGTTTATTGCAGGGTATGTCTTATCTGTGGGTAGGAACCTTTACCTCCACATGTGCTCTCTATTGCAGTGGCATGGACGACACACATCAGTCATTTAGGTTGTGGATGGCGTGAGGTGTTACTATGGTTGTTGGACATCTGTGTGATTTATGTATGTAAATCCAGGAGTGGTAACCTCTATGTGGGTAGTATGTGTGTACTCTGTGGTGTTGTCAGTCACTGTGCATTGGTAATGTGTTTGAGTGCATTGTCACAGTGTTGTACATGTCACTGTGTCCTTCTCCATATTTGTAGCTGTCATGTGAGGTACATACCATGGCATCCATTATGTGGTGTGGAGGGGTACACTGACCTACATGTCCATAGCTGACACACCATGTCTGCTGACACATACCATGTGCAGGTATTCCAGGAATAGTGTGCCACTGTGAATATCATTGGGGGGACTATTGTACACATTTATGACCCTGTTCACCCCTGACACATACAGTGGTGGGCAGCCAATCACATATCTGGTGGTTACTGGTGTAGGTGATTTGAAATGGGGTATGGTACTCCAGTTTTGACACTGGTGTTCACTCCATGCCTTTGTCACCAGGCACCTGTTGCAATACATCTGTACACATGTGCCTCACTCAGAATATATATACATCTCTCTCTCTCTCTATATATATATATATATTGATGTACATATATTGCTATAGATATGGAGGGGGGGGCACAGAGGGGTGAGAGTGACAGAGGGGTGGGACAGGGGGTGTTGAGGTCGTCATATACAGTCATACCTGTAGATAGTCAGATCAGTCTGTCTATGTATATGTATCTACATATATCTATATCTGTATGTGTGTATTACATATATATGTTTGTACATATTCTATCTATCTACATCTGTCTGTGTATTCCTACATCTCTCTCTATGTATGTATACATATATGTATATATATATATATATATATATATATATATATATATATATATACATACATACATACATACATATATATTTTGACATACATACGTATCCATATGATAAACAGGCATATCAACATGTTTGTCTACCATACTGTATACACACACTAACATACTGCTAAACATACATAACTGTGAAACCTACTTTGTACATTGCACTACAACCTACAGTCAACCTACATTGATATGTGCACATAGATGCCCTCACATACAAATGTATGTACAGCCTTCACTGATAGTTGCTGTATGTCCCCTGTCCTTTGCACATCTTCATATACATATGGATACAGACCAATGACACATATGGAGGGTAGACCTTTATAGTATTACTTTACATTACCTGTGTTTGTCACAGCTGCTTGTGTTGCTATCTGGTTCTCTGTCCTGCTGCTCCACTTCCCAGTTGTCAGCTTTCAGGTAGCTGTTGCTGAACAATTTGTTTCTGTCTGCTTAATTGCAGTTTTCTCTGTCTCTGTCTCTCTCTGTCTGTCTCTCACGTCCTTCTCAGGGTGCAATGAAAGTATTGCATGTGTGGACTGGGAGTACAGCATACTTTTGTAGGTATCTGCATATGCCCATGTGATGGCCTCTGCACCAGTTGTTAGCCAGCATTTGCTAATTGCATGCAGCCAGTTGTGTACTGATTGCAGTTCTCACTGTGATTTCAGAACAGTGCTATAAAAAGGTATGTGAGATAGGCGTAGCCCTTTCAGATTTTAAGGGCAGGGACCATGCTGGTATGCTGTGGACAATGTTCTGTGAGTGTAAAGGTTGGTATCTCTCTCATATTTCCAGCTGTGTTGTAGATTAACATTCCTCCATTCATTTCTCCAGTTTCCTGTACTAACTGTGTATGTACACTGACACCTACGACTACTACTACTGTTAATGTGTGTGTGTGTGCTTTCCTTGCACTTTTGCTTGCACTTTGTTGCTATGGCTTCCATATTTGCCCTTTACAGTCACTACTTGTTTGCCTGCTAGGTGTCCTGACTGTAGTGTGCTGCTGTGGCTTTCCTATTTTCCATGTACATTCACACCTTGGAATGCTTGCTATATCTGCTAGGGTGTTACAGCATGCAGTGTGGTCTGGCCATGGTGTGGGCCTTGACATATATTATTGTATTTGAGTATGCTGCTGAGCAGGCCCCAGAGACTCTCAGGTGCATCTGTTATCTGCCTCATGGAATGGTACATATCAGTGGGGTACACCCATTAAATTGTCTGGTATGCTTCAGTTGTGACTGTGGGATAGCATGAGCATAGGTATTACTACACTTTTTCTGCCATGCAAGTGGTGCATACTTTCAGGACTCCATAGTTACCATTGCATGTGTTGTAACACCTTTCTGCCTACTGTTTGTACATTTCACATGGAGTCTGTGGGGCATCCCTGTAACTCATTCACTGTTGCTATGTCTAGGCTATTAACTATTCAAATATGGTGGTGTTAGACCTCTCATGTGTACAAATATTTGCAGGTTGTCCACATTTCTGCCTCATATTTTGGTCAATATCTCATGCACAGCTTTTTCTGGCAAATCACTCTGGGCTCAAGTCAGAATATAGCGACAAACATTCAAGTTTCAGACTTCATACCCTTCCAAACATCCCACAAAATGCAGAACCTGTTACTCTCTGAACTGTCTGAGTTTGTTGTAACATTATTTGTAATGTGTCCCTGGTTTTGGCCCTTTGCTCCACATATTTTATTACTTGGTCCGGATGTGTTCCTGTAAGAGGTTGTGGGGTATGGGCAGTGATTATCCTGCTGTGAGTATGTGTGTGGCTTGCAAGGTGCTACAGTGACATTATTACCTACTAGCTACCAACTAGCATGGCTCTTTCTGTTCACACACTACTGTTATGGAAATCCACTAGTTTTGACAGTGATTCTAAATGACATGCTTTGTGTACTACACATCATATATTCCCTTTACATTCATTCCTACTATTACATGATATATGTATTTTAGCACAATGTTCTTGTATAACAGTCATGGCTTAGTGGTAAGTCATGCAGACTACTGTTTCCAAGGTCCTGGGTTCGGGACTGACAGTGGGATTTTATTTTGCTTTTGAACTGACTACAGGACCTGTCAATCAGAGTGACTAAGGCACTTTTAAGCAGTTGTAACCGGGTTAGCGCTGGTTTGCGCAGAGCTCATGCATGCGCACTGGCGTTTAGCTCCGCGCACACCCGCTTACAACCACTTAAACGTGCTTACTCTTGCGCACACCCGTGCTATTTTCTTTGAAAGAAATGAAAATGGGGAGACAGGAAAGTGGTGAAAAAGGGGTCACAAAGAGGGTAAGACAGTAGGGAAACAAGCTTGGGTTTTGCAGGAGGGATGTAGGTAAGGCCCATAGCTGCCCATTTCTTCATCAGCAACAGCTGTGCATATGTTTGTAATTTGGTGTGACATTTGATACCTTCCACCCCTGAGAGAGGTGTAAGGACAACAATAACACTTGTTGTACAGCCAATTGTAATTGATAGTTTCCATGTCTGGCAGACATATGTGCGGAATGGGCAGCTATGTATGGGGCGTAATTTTTTTGTGGGTACAGAGTGCCCCTTTTTTTTTTTCAGGTGAGAGTGGTATGTCAGGTGAAGGAAGTCAGTATAGCTGGGGAGGTAGGTTGGGTAGGTCAACAGACAAGACAAACAAGACGCATACAGGGGCGGTGTATGACATGTGTGGGAGGGTTACACAATTGACGGGGATGGAGGTTTGGATATCCAGAGCCCATGAGCCCACAGATGGCAACAGTGGAACTGATATCCCCACCCATGGGCAGTTGCCACTGTTCCTTCACTGCCCAGGACAGGGCTGTGCTGGGGGCTGTGTAGGCCGGGCAATAGGCATGTCCATAAGTTGTGCCACCTGTGCCTCAAGCTGGCGTAGGGGTCCAAGAACAGAGTCCTGGATCTCACTATGCACCACAGTCCGGACGCTACGGAGGGTGAGTGGTGGTTCTCCTCCGGCCATGCTTGCAGAGGGGGGATGGGCCCCATCCCCTGCAGCACTTCCACCCGCAGGTGGCACAGGGCCACCGGAGGAGGGTCCAGCTGGGCACTTGGGCCAGGTGCACTCGCCAGCTGAGGTAGGAGAGGTGGGTCCGCTGGAACCCGCCTTCCCTGTCATTCTATGTTTTGCATTATGTCATGCCAGTTTGGGTTAGTAACATACAATACCATTCGCAATTAGTTGTAACAGCATGCATTAGTATTCCCATTAACCAAACACCCAGATATTCACACCATTGAACAGCGAGCATAAGACATGCATAATTTGAACAGCAATACACAGTCCAACAACATGCAGGGTTGAGTGATAGCAACAGGCCATCAGGTTTGGATGTATGAACAGGGCAGATGCATCAACGGACATGCAAATATTTATGACCCATCAGGACAAATGTCCAGGGGTGTTAATTGTGATTGCACATACCAATTTCACGTGGAATGGATTATATGTGGTTATAGGGTGGGGTGAAGAAAATATTATTAACACCTTCGAATACCAATACATATGCTGTACATTTCTAATAGCTACAGATATATGCACACTACTGTTCTAACTACAGTTTCCTATATGATAACTACTTCACTTTGGTGAAAGGACTGTTACTGCCACATCAATATACATTTTATTGTTATTCATACACGTTCATATCTGGCTTTGTTCAGCTACATCATCCTGCTACATTTGCTTTATCTAGCTATAGACAACTGTGGATGTTTGATATTTCAGACAATCATACTATCTGCATATTGCAGACTGAGAGCAACATATCCAGATTTTGGGATACACATTCCAGCTGCAGCAACACTTTGGATACATTTCGCAGTTTGGTTCTACTTGTCACATTCATTTCATTCTGTACTGACTGCAGTATACTTTATTCAGGGGTTATTACTACTTTATTGGTGGATTCATAACTCTTTCTCACACCCTCTCACTTGTTTTCATTTTACTATTCAGGATGGTACTTACTTCTAGGCTTTATTGACATGTTTTACCTGTAGTTATTACAATCCTTTTCAGCAGTCTCACTTCTGTCATGTTTCAGTATTTCAACAGGGATATATTTCACACATGTGATTTGCTCATCTTCTGCAGCTGTACTTTTCAGCCTGCTGCAGGTTGTGCACTATTATATTACAGGTGGGGCATCTTTATTTCAGACTTTATTTCAGACATTTTCATTTTTCTCTTTGGATTACAGACTGCAACACACTTTTGTAATCAAGCAATACTTGCAAACACTTTTACACTGTTACTTGCACGTTTTATTACTTAGTGACTAGACTGCACTCTTTTGCTAACTGTCATACTTTGATATTTCTTTACAGTTACTGAGAGTGGATTACTGACCTGCCTGGAGGCGCAACCGCACCAGCCTATCGCCATAGGCTCTGCGGTTTGCAGAACGGACACCTGCAGCTGTAATATAAATGAAGTAATATTGGAATACACATCTCCATAATATCAGCTAATTTAATTTCTTACATACATAATTAAATGTAACTTACTCAGTAGTGGGGTGTTAGGCATTTGCCGGGCCTCCTGTATCCAAAGGTTCAATTGGTCCTGCTTGCGTCTCTTCAGGTCCGCATGGTGGTGACAGACCTGCTCACAAGTCCTTAGAATCCCTGTGGCACTGGTGAGATCATGAGACAACCAGTTCCACGCCTCAGCCCTATATGCTCCCCACAGGACCTGGCCCTGCATGAGTTGGGCCTCATGATTGTGGACTAGGAGCCAGACCATGTATCTGGACTCCTCAATGCCCCACCTCTGTGCTCGAAAGCAACTACCCTCACCTACACCTGACATTCTGGCTGCAAGTCAGTTCTACAATCGTTTATGCTGTGTATTCCCGCCTATGGGGCTTATATATGCCGTTTTACCTGCACTTATCTATGATTGGCCATTTTGGAATTGTATCCACTTCACAAAACCTGCTTTGTCATGCTCCACTTTCTATTCATTCCTATATATTTGCTATTACTGCATTTCTGAGTACAGCTGTCATTGCTTAGTGGTTCAGTACCTTGACTATGGTGCATGGTATCCTGGGTTCGAACCTGGCTACTGCTTTTTATATTTTATGACTGTCTAGACAGGCTAGGGGGTGTGTCTGTGTAAAGGCAGTTTTGTTACAGCTTGCTCAACGTTGCCTGTCAGCTTGTTAGCGCTGTGCGCAGCTCCGCGCAAATGGGGTGCGCTGGTTCACGCCTCATTTGGCTGTCAGCACGCATATTACGCTCAGCTCAGCTAGGGTCACACAGTTTCAGCGTGTGAAACCACTGCTCACCTACGGGCACTCATTTTGCACCTGTTAAACCACTGCTCACCTACAGGCACTCATTTTGCACCTGTTAAACCACTGCTCAACTATGGGCAGATGCACTCACCTTGTTAAACTGTAGCTCAGCTATAGGCACATCTGGCATTTTCTATTGTTTTGTTACCTCACATTTCTTCAAAATAAATGGACTATTTCATTACATTTTACATAAATTGTGATTTTATATGTGTACATATTTGTCAGGGACTTGTTTCGTGCTTATTTTACTAAAAAAAAAATTGATGTTGTGGGTTCTCGAACCATGGATGCCTGCTCTTCAGCCGACGTCTCTAGCACTACGCTATTGCTTCTTGGCTTACTTTACATATTTAGTTCTTATATGCTTTCCCACTGACTGCTAACTGTGGCTGCACTACGGGCACGCCCGCGCAAACGAGCGCACTCACAGGCAAACATCTTTACAATTTAAAAAAAATTATAAGATGTTCATTTGTACATTTTATGTTCATAGTCTGTGGGGGCATGTGTTGTGTTGTGTTTATTCACATTTCCATGGACTCTGTCGTGGGTGTTTACTTTGGGCACTTTTACTCTTCTGGGGGCGTGTCCTCTTGCAGGGCTCGGCCTACGGACACGCCCCCTACTGTCTTACACGGACCGTGTTAGCCTTAGGTGTGATTCAGCATGCTCTCATGAATATGCAAAGCATGCTCACATCACTCCGTTTAACTGCAGCCTTCGTGTAAGAGTTATAACTCTTACACGGAGGCTTCGTGAATCCTTGCCAATGTCTGACCAAACAATGAAGAAGGATTTACAATCATTATTAACAACAATGCAGGACTTGTCACTGAAATTTGATAAAATTAACAAGAAACTGGATACATTTGAAAAGAATAGTAAAACGCAAATCCAACAATTGCAGGAATTGACAAAGCAACATAACTTGACGATAGAAGATATAGAAGAAACATTAACTGGTGTAGAAAATATAATTTCTGACTATGAAAAACATACTGACACACTAAATAGACAAAATATTTCACTAATGGACAAAGTTGAAGATCTTGAAAATAGATCCAGAAGCAATAATCTCCAGAAGGAACTGAAGGCAGTAATATGGTGAGCTTTCTTAATACATGGCTTCCAGACAATTTAAAGCTTCCAGAGGCTCTTTCCTAAGGGACTGAGAACTCAGAGATCCCTGAAGCCAGTCTCAGCATCAAACAAAACAAACATTCCCAGGTCAGTCATACTCAAACTCTTTTCATCTCAAGATAAAGAATTTATATTAAAATATTAAAAACTGCCTGGTCTAATTCCCTGATCATATTTGGAGAGCACATAATCCAGTTTGATAAAGATTATTCATGTGGGGTGCTGGCCAAAAGAAAAGAGTGTTTACCACTAATAAAATAACTCAAAAAAGGTAACTCAAAGTACATCTGCTTTTTCCAGTAAGAATAAAAAAATTACTTCAGAGATGGCCCAAAAATATTTGAATCAATAGAAACAGCAGTGACTCTATCAACTAATAAAGTCTTAGACAAGATAGATTAAATGGATTTGAGTTATTTTGGTTTGAAATGCCATGCTGAGAAAAATGAATGGAAAATAAATGACAAGAAGAAGAAGCTGAGAGACAAAGATGAAAATCTAAAGATGTTTAAACAAATATTAGAGTAGAAGTAATCATTCAAATGTTTAACTAGTTAGATCCAGATTTTGCAATAAAACCACAATGGAATATAAAAATGAACTGGGTGGCATATACTGTTTGGAAATAACCTCATTTACAATGTAAATATTTTTATTTCTAATAATGTAGTATTAAAGATTTAAAATAAGACAAATATCAAAGAACTGCTATGATGTTAACATATGAAATATGGAATTACCATACATGCTTTCAGGCTTTAATAGCTTGATAACACTATGCTGTAGTGCTTTTGACTCTGATATGAATGACAAGGTAAGTAAGTGCCTTCTATTATTTATACTAATGCAGTAGTAAACATTTAAATAAGAAAAATATCAAAGAACTGCTTTAATATCTAGAACAAGTATTACTAACTTCCCATGTCTTACATATGAAAGATGAAGTTACCATACATGCTTTCAGGATTTAATAGTTGATAACTTAATGCTGTACTGCTTTTGACTCTGGTATGAATGGTCTAGGAAATATAAAATGATATAACTTTAAAAACAAAATGTGTATGCTTTGTTTCTTTGTAAACTGTGAACTAATACCTAAAATAGTGCTGTTAATATTAAAATGTTGTTTGGAGCACTTTTCTCTGGTGCAGTGGGTGCTGGCAGTCATTTTAAATGAATTAGAAGAAACTGAAAGTAAAAAAAGGGGCTCTCTAAGCTCATGGGCCATTCTAGAAGACTAAAAGCTTCACTTACTGTTCTCTCCATTCTCTGTTTTCCCGCCAAAGCCACGAGCTGGTAAAATGTGTTTTTAATCCTCTTGAGGTAATATAATTAAAAAAAAAAAACTAAATTAGAGTCCAATAGAGTTGTTTGCATATTTATAAATTGTCAAAAATGAATGTGCTTGATCACGGAGAGAGACTAGCACTTGAAGCAAAGCAATATGGGGCTTAAATTAAATCAAAAGGCTCTTAAAGTGACAAGTATATATTTTTGCCAAGATACAAGTGGTTCAAAGCACTATTGAGTATGTACATATACATAGGTTCATGGGTTCATAGATTATTACTATGAACTAGTGAGTGTGAATGGCATAGATTTAACAATTCTGAAGGGAAATAAAAGAAATTACCACAAAAGTACTATAATATATGCAAAGAAGATGATATTGTGAACAAGATAGAAGCAGTTGATGTAAACAGTTAATTCAAACTCATATGTATGCATATTAGGACACATAGCTGTAAAAGGAAGTATGACTACTTGTAACAACAAAAGTAATAATAATTTAACAGCTAATAAACTCATAAAAACAATCTACACAAATATATTCAGTAAGAAGCTGAAGCAGATGTAATGAAGTAGCATGGCAGGATATAAATGTCATGATAGCATTGTAAGAACCAGCACACTGGTCAAGACTGATAAATAAGAAATGACATTCATATATGACAGAAATGAACAAGTCTGATGTCAGTCCACAGTTTGTCAGTCACTATGAAGATGATTAGATTAAGGTCAGTTGTTAAATAAGATATGACAGCAATACTGCTATGTTTAATATACTAAGGGCAGTTCAGGTATTGTTTATGAAATGCCAAGCAATCTCTTGTGCTTCATACAGGAAAACAAGGTACAAGAAAAATTAAAAGTAAGAGATTAAATGAATCAGATGAAGTCTTAATACATTCATATTGATTGCTGATATTATCTAAAGAATAAAATATCACAAAAATTGCATATAACTTATCCATTAAACAAGAACATTATGAAAGCCTGCAATATGAATATAAACAAACCAAAATCCAAGGATGTCAAGAATTCAGTTCAACAGATGACTGTGCTCACTGTGCCAGTAAGCTCCATGGTGTGTCCTACAACTGTGTAATGCTGTAGTGTGATGTAGTAGTTAGGTAGGGGTTCTATTCCCCAACGTCGCAATTGTAAAACTTTGTGTGTGTGTGTGTGTGTGTGTGTGTGTGTGTGTGTGTGTGTGTGTGTGTGTGTGTGTGTGTGTGTGTGTGTGTGTGTTTCTGTGTAGGGATCAATGCTTTTGAGGCCATTCACACTCATTACAATTTCCATTGCCCTAATTTAACAGGGCTGCTGATGTCATTCACTTTGAAATGCACCTTTGGGGAAGGAGTAGCTCAGTAAGCAATGTGGCTTGTGCTATAACTGCGTAATGCTGCAGTGTTATATACTAGTTAGGTAGGAGTTCTAATCCACAACTGTGAGGCTCTGTGTGTGTGTTTGTCATTAGTATCCTGTGTAGAGGTAGCTGTGGATGTGTAATAACAGGACTCATTGTGGAGTGGGTTTTGCAAATTTCTTATATGGTGGGCCTATTATATGTCACAGTGTCCACCTTACAAGGACAACAGATGTCAAACAGCAGAGAGGCTGGGGTAGACAATCTCTACCCCTACATGTGACATCATGGATTGGGGAACAATATAGGCAACCCTTGTATTACCCAGAGAACACTCTCCACCCATGTCTCATATGCAAACACACTTGGCTAGGCAACAACCACTATGTTGGTAGTTCCCTGCATATTGTCCACAGACAGTAACCATGGTGTGTGATTGCAGTGGACTACAGAGGACATGGCACCCTGTCCCATTCATACAATAGGCAAATCGTTGCATACAGTGGTCCTTTGCTATGTTCCCCACTGGACGCCTGCAACAACTGTAGAGTCAGCAAATGTAATCCACAAAGGAAATACCATGCCTTCTACAAATGCCCTGTATGGACAGATGCCACTGACACCAGTGAATACCTAGATCATGCTGTCAATGTAGGTGCAGGGTCAACCTGGTTTCTATTGCCAGTTCTCACCACGAGTGAGAAATGGCACATCTGATGATAACAATCTGTCTACACATGCTGCAGACACCCCAGGTACACTTCCACATGTCACAGAACATGCCTGTGGGATGTGTGCTCATCCCAGACACCATACATGTTATGGAATATAGAACACATACATGGCAAGTATTGCACAGCACTGGCCACCCATAATAGTAACCCAGAGGACTGGATGGTGAATACAATATCCACCTCTGTGGGCCAATCCAGACAGTACACCCCTGAGCCACACTGCAGACCATTGTCATGTGGCCTGATGCCAGGGTATACCCTTTAACTAGCCTTGTACAGCCTTCTGGTGCAGTAAACCACTACACAACTGTGAAGCAATGCATCCATGCATGTCAGTACCGGCAAACCTGTGTCTGTGTGTGTTTGAGTGTGTGTGTGGAGTATAATGGTTTGGATGCCATTCACACTCACTCCACCTCCCATTGGCCTACTGAAGCATGCCTTCTGATGTCAGACACTTTGACATACCTTTTGCCCATATATCAGCCTGATAACCTCTGTGGTGCATGGTGCATGTGATACCTGTGTATTACTGTAGTGTGGCAAACTAGTTAGTTAGGAAGTCTAATTCTGACCTTGCCAAGTGTGATAATGTGTGTGAGTCCCTGAGAGTGTGGCTGTGTCATCCTTGACACCTGTTCTTGTGGACAGGCATATGTACTACACCTACCTTATCCCACCTTTATCACTGTTGCTGATGTCACTCACCATCAAATAAACCTTTGGCCAACTCCCCAACATGTAAGCTCTGTGGTGCATTCAATAACTGCATAGACATGTAATAGCAATACATAGTCAGGCAGAACCCAAATGCTGGTAAGTGTGTCACACAAAATGCTTAGTTTTTACTCTCCTACCCCCTCCCTGTCTTACTTTGTGTCTGTCTCTCTCTCTCACTTCCACTCAGGTGGATGTGGAAAAGTACACCTACTTTGCTTAGGCAGCAGCTTGTGTTTTGTAAGTGATGCTCATGATCAGCTGATGGCCTGTGCACGAATTGCAGTTCCCAACTAGCTGATTCCATGTTGAACAGCTGTGGTAACATTCCCATAGCCATTGGCATGGAAACACACTCCTACAACTAGGAACATCATGTGGGTGTTGGCCTTTTTCATTCACTGTGAGCAGGACTTCATATCGGTATTTGGCAAATATCATCACATATGGTAGTGGGATATACCTCTAACAACATACACTGTGGAGACAGGCGAACAAACAGGAGGGGGATTTCCAGACATGACTACAGAATGTAAGTTTTGCTCTTCTGCATTTGAAGTAATGTTGGTTTAACAGGGTTTGTGTGGATATGGCTGGTCTGCATGATTTAATACCTGTCATGACTGTGTTATGTGATTGAGGAAACTCCCACCTGTAGGGTTATCTGCAGACTGGCTAGTGTTTAGAGTCTTATGTGTCTTTTGGTACTCATAGATTGCCTATCTTAGAACTGCAGAAGCATAGTCTGAGGATTGCAGTCAGTACTGGTGACAGCCATGAGTGTTACTGACTTCATATCCCTCATAGGACATAAGTCACAACAAACCATGTTACAACAGTAACTGTATGAGGTTATCACAGCAACATGTCAATATCAGCCCTGTATTTGTGCCTCCAGCCACAACTCTGTCAACCTTTGTACATATGTCATGCAGTAAGAGGTGCATATGTTCAGTACACCATTATTTATTGACATAATACCTGATAACAAGCCAGTGAGATATCAGACTGCTAGACATGTTATGTATAGCAAGGGTTGTATTTGAGGACATAACCTGGGCATTCTGTGGTAGTGTGTACAGTAGTGAGGTCTGTGGACTTATGGTGATTGTCGACAGTGTGTGTATTGCGAATATGTACCTTGGCCTGTGTACAGACTGTGGTTGATGTCATTGTTCTATCTGATGTTACATGCTGCTCCAGTGTATGGTACCCTATCAGCTTACATATTTGTAGGGCCAAGCACACACATGTCCCATACCACAGTCAGGCACACTAGTGGCCCAGTATATGTAGGGTTAGTGTGTGAGTGGCATATATATGGATGGTGTTGATCAAACAGTCCATTTACTGTAATATTAAGCTCTCTTACCATATGTGGCTGTGGCTGTGTTCACATTGGTTGTGGGTATGCACTTTCACACAGGTGTCTTTTACTCTGTGCTGTGACATGCCTGTAGAGCCTGCTATATTTGCAAGTACATGTATATTCCCCTATAAGAAATGCAGGCCAGTGTTGTGGCAGTCTGCCTGTAGTTTGCACAGTGCTTTGTGACATGCCTAGCAGCTCAGTGTACTTACCCAGTGTGATGTTATGTTCAGATATTTGTCAGATGTACTGCTGCTGGGCCACCATAACTGTCATGTATTTCTGACAAAGCAGCGGGACGCTGTACAGATGTATGTCACTAACTAGTGGGTAGTATGTGGCCATGTGACCTTTGCACCACCGGTTATTATGTGTCAGGACAGACAGGAGTGTGTGAATGCATAAACTGTCTAGACATATGTATTCTAATATTTACATGATATACCCATTTACATGGCTGTTACCATCCACATTGTCAGGCTTGGTCCACATTTCTTGCACTAAAGGGTTCTGTGTATACCTCTGGACTGACCAGAGTGTGTCAGACTGTCCACATTTATTGGTCATATCTCTGCCGTATTCCACAGGACCATTACTGTGATATCTGTGGTACAGTAATATGATGACCTTAGGATGTATGTCACTAACTGATGGTGTACATGTCAATAGCAGATGTGACCACCCACACACAACATTTCTGTTAAGACAACCCCTGTTGCAGTAGCAACAGTCTACATTTATACCTGCAATACGTACATGACATCCCCTTGCACTAAGAGGTTGATACTATTGGTGCTGAGGTATGACTCCACTCCATGTTCTGGACATATGTTAAACATATATGTGTGTGTGTGTGTGTGTGTGTGTGTGTGTGTGTGTGTGTGTGTGTGTGTATATATATATATATATATATATATATATATATATATATATATATATATATATATATATATATATATATATATACATATATATATATATATATATATATATATATATATATTTATATAGATATATATATACTAGCTGTACCCGGCCATGCGTTGCTGTGGCTCAGTCTGGTTAAATCGAAAAGAAAGAAAAGAGAAAGTGCACATTTCTAATATGTTTAATTTCACAATGCTTATGGGTATACAATATTTTTTGTTGTTCCATTGTCTGTGCAGATATAGAGATTGCCTGGTTTTCCGACTCTAGAACACGCAACATATAATTGTCCATGTGAGAAGCAATCCGTGTGTAGATCTAAACCGCACAATTCTAAAGATTGGCCCTGAGCTTTGTTGATGGTGATTGCAAAAGTCAATCGAATTGGGAATTGCAATCTCTTAAATTGAAATGGCATATCCGTTGGAATCATAGGAATGCGAGGAATGAGGACATCTTCACATTTGAAAGATCCTGTCAAGATTGTTGCTTCTATGACGTTGCTCATTAATTTTTTTACTGCAAGCCGCATGCTGTTGCAAAGCTTTGGCCGGTTGATATTTCACAACATGATAATTGGCACACTGATTTTCAATTGCAGTACGTGCGGTGGTATCCCTGGCAGATGGAGTGAATTCAAAAATTCTGTTGGATAATTAACCACTTCATCTGCTTCCACAACAGTGTCGATGGATTTATATGTGACTGCCTCGCTTTGACTGTTAGACTGAATAATATTATTTAGTTCGTAGACGTCTTTGTTCTTGGCCGGAAGAATAGCTCGTTCAGTCAGCCAATTGTGATTCTTATAATTGGTTTGAATATTGAGAAATACTTTTTCAACCAATTCTTCTTTTGACATCACTAAATTGCAGAAGTTATGAGGCAATGAAATTCGTCCTAAGGTCAGATCAACCGGCACCTTTCCGTTCCCAATTTCCAGCAATTGATGTGAGAATATCTCAGCTGATCGATCATTTTGCAGCTGGACATGCATATTTGTAGTTAATTTTAATGTCTTTACATGTCACCACAAAGTAGAGCATTTCAGGCAAGCATTTATTTCATCCACTGGTGTCGATCGAGGAGAACGAAGCAGATCAGAAGCTGCAGAACGCGATCACCGTGCTCGCAACTGTGCATCCTCAAGTCAGGCTGCACGTCGCTCTGCTGCTTCCTCGGCAAGTATTTGAGCCATTCTTTGTCTGTTTCACTTGTTCTCTGATGCCCGTCTTCCTCAGATTGATTTGCAATTACTCGTTGCACTGCTTCCGCTCCATGAGTACGACGACCTAGGTTTGATCTTCTGCGAGGCATTATTTGGATGAACTAAAGCAGATCGATTGCACTGAAAAAAAAGACAGAAAGTTATAACAAAAACATATAAAATTGCATATTTGTATACAAATATATAGAATCCATAGTAGGTATATAAAAACACACGCGTATTCGAATGCAACCTGTGACATCTATATAATAATAGGTATATAAAAACACGCGCGTATTCGAATGCAACATTGTGTGAAAATTTCAAAGCAATCGATGAAGAACTTTTCGGAGATTTAAGATTTTGAACAAATGAACATTTACATTTATATATATATATATATATATATATATATATATATATATATATATATCCATATATCTATATAGATATATGCACATATACATATCTACATACATATATGGAGATATATATATATATATATATATATATATATATATATATATATATATATATATATATATATATATACACACACACACACACACACACATATATATATATATATATATATATATATATATATAAAATACATATACACATCTATATATGTCTGCACACACACACACACACACACACACACACACACACACACACACACACACACACATATATATATATATATATACATATATATATACACACATATAGTTATAGATATCTAGATACACGAATGCTTGAAATTTCAAATGGCACATGGTCAACACCATATGATCGAATTGTCAAGCGTTCGAAGGTTAAACGTAATGGTGCCGTTCGGTGCAGAATGGGAGAATTTCCCTTTTCTGCACTGAAGTGTGATCTTGGAGTTGGTATATTTAAGTAGGGTGGTGGGGGGTACAGAGGGGCCTGCACCGTTAAGGTAAGTTTTTTTTTTGTTTTATTATATATTCAAACTTTTAAACTTCAATCATATGTTGTCGAACATATCGGGTTCGAAGTTTATAAAGTTTGAATATATAATATAGACCCATATATATATATATATATATATATATATATATATATATATATATATATATATACACACACACACACACATACATTTTTATATGGCCATATATATAATGCAATATACAGATGTATATAAATACATATATATGAAATATATAAGTGTATGTACATGTACACATATATCTACATATATATATATCCCTATCCTTATGTGTAAACATTACTGTTGTGTATACCTTCCCAGATGTATCACACCATATTTATCTGATATGCGTATATTTAGATATAACAACATACGTGATGCAACAGTAGTATCACTAACAAGTACTACACAATTGTAGAAGTCACAGCAATTGTTCAACACTATTCAATATGTGTACTGACCGATATATTGGAAAAACAACTGCCTTCACAGCTGTCATGGTGTGGTGGTTAACTGCTGTGACTATAGTGTACAGGGTCCTGGATTCAAGACCTGCAAGGGTTGTTTATTTTGTTGCTGGGCAAAACAAGGACTGTTGGATACAGAGTGGTCAAGGCAGTTTTGAGCAGCTTTAAGTACGTTTGTATGGGTTTGCGTGGGTTAAGGCCAGGCAAAGTGGTGCTAACGTACGGTTAAGCGTACAGGCACTTACACCATATAGGTTTCACTTACCAGTGCGCAAATGTGCTTAGCTATAATATTGCAGCAATGCTGACACTTGCTAAGCATGGCTCAGCCCTGGTAATCAGTGCTCGTATTCCAGTCTGATAACATAGCAGGGTAATGACATCTGTAATAAGTGTATGTAATGCCATGTACATAACATGCATCTGTGTGCTGTCATTACAGTAGCAAGGGGTGTGAGTCTACTGTCTGGGACACTTGAGTATATATGGCTTGTACAACACTCTTATCCATGTGAATGTGTTACATACATGGGTAGTATCCCAGGTTATACAGTCACACTGGCATGTAGTTTATCATTGCATTACTACTGTTGACAGTGCTGTCCCAAGTAAGAGTAGATTGCTAATAGTAGTACTGGAAACAAACACCCCTGCATGCAAAGCTGGATTCTGAGTCCACACTGTCATGTTCCTGGTATGTGAGCTGTGTCTCATTAAATATTTCCTACTGGATAATGATCTGATATGTGGAAAATAACTGTAGGCTACTGTGTGTATAGCACTTGTCAGTGAGGGCTGCCGTCCTGTAGTAATGGCATACCTATCTGCGTCAGACATCTATCTGTCAACACATTCATCCTAATACATAGCTAGTTGGCTAGCTGATGTCTGTCAGTCCTCTGTACAGATGTGAAGATGTCAGGTATCCATCTTGGATACTTACAGGCAATCTATGCTTGACTGACACTGACATGTCTGCCCAGCTGTGTTATAAATGCCACAGCTAGGAATCCACACCCTGTAAACACTACATGCCATGGATACCTCAACTACACTACCACAGTCAACAGAACATGCTTGGGTACAAGTCCACAAGACAGACACTGACCATGTTATGTAATACATGTTGCAGACACGTCAACTGGAGTACTTCACTGGCCCTTGGCAAAAGGCGCCCAGATGATTGGCTGATGCATGTCACTCTCACCCAGAGGATCAACCCAGTGGTGTCTGTTGATAGATGGCCTGCTGGTACATGGCAGGTGGCATGATACCACTGTACACACATCCCCCACACTTCCCATCTCTCCATGGACAATAGCCTGGCACACACCTATGAATCCCTGCACCGATGCACCCTAGTACTGACAAATGTATACGTGTGCATTACTGAGAATATCAATGTTTGTGTGTTTGTAGACCTGTAGTTGGGAATACCCTGAGGCCCTTCACACCCACCGCACCCCCCATCGCCATAGTAAGATGTGGCTGCTGCTGTACCTGACATTACATTCACCTTGTTATGCTCTTCTCCCTAAGGGCTACCTGGGCCATGCAGTGCCAGCACAACACTGTTGTTCAAATGGGTTGATAGGCATGGGATACCTACTGAGTTCTGGCAAGTGTGTGTATGTGTGCATATGTGTGTGTGTGTGTGTGTGTGTGTGTGTGTGTGTGTATATATATATATATATATATATATATATATATATATATATATATATGTGTGTGTGTGTGTGTGTGTGTGTGTGTGTGTGTGTGTGTGTGTGTGTGTATATATATATATATATATATATATATATATAAATATATATATATATATATATATATATATATATATATATATGTATATATATATATATATATATATATATATATATATTTATAGAGAGAGAGAGATGTGTGTGTGTGTGTGTGTGTGTGTGTGTGTGTGTGTGTGTGTGTGTGTGTGTGTGTAGGGTACAGCATTCTGAGGCCACATTCTCCTATTAGAATATGCATTGTCACACAGTATTAGGGATAGTGATGTTGTTGACCGTAGGAGACATGACAGTGCATCACCCTACTATGCCTGTGGCATGTGCATTAGATGCATATCCCTGTAGTAGCACTCTTGGGATGGACAAGGGGTTGTATTGCAGTCCTGGTTACTCTGTGATGGTAGGTATGTCAGAGTGTTATCATGGGTTCCAGTGCATACAATATCCACAGTGGGGTGTGGGTGCTGGGTATACTGTCATTACAGCATGGTACCCATGGTACATGTCCCATGTACCACTGTATGGGGACCACTGTCACCATCAACAATACATGTAACTGATAACACTATCCAGTCCAGTTGTGCATGTGCTGTGTGCAACCTACCTGTAACACAATGGACACACTGACAAGGTAGTTAGCACTGATAGGCCCAGGTGTCTCAGATGTGTGTCTGACTGTTATGTGTTTGTCAATGTGTATATGATGGTATGTCACACTATGTATTGTCCATAAACAACCATTACATCCCCCATTACCATACTGTACATGCCTGTGGATGTTCTGCATGTAACATGTAACCTGGAACACACCTCATCCTAAAAGCTGTGTGGTGTGTGCAGTTAAAGCCACACACATCAGTAGCAGTACATACCTAGGTAGGGGTCTAGTCTCAGTGTTGCCAAGTAAGAGTGTGTGTGTATGTGGAGGAATCTACTTCAGTTTGCAGAATATACATGTCCCAGGAGGTCATCTGTCCATGAAGTGCCTGGCATATGCTAACATTTCACAGGTATCATCTTGTGGACATACATTCCATCACAACTAGTGTTAGATGTGTAAATGGCCTTTTCCCCACTGTATAGGTGTGCAGAGATAATGGGGTTGGTATATATAGCTGGGTGTGGCTGTTGTGGACACAGCCAACATAATTGCAGTTACCAGTGAGTGTATCGCCGCTTAGCTGGCCGTAATACTGTACAGTTCATGTTAACAGGTTAGGCAGTTGTCTATCACACTACTTCTGGTTCTATAGCACCTCTCACCCTCCAAAGGGTAGGGGTGTGCCACCTACACCAGCACACATATGTTTACCAAATTGAGGATTGCACTACATTGGGGAAGGGGACATATACGCTGCCAGTACCATTGTCAATGACATTAAACTAGCGGGCTGCTTATTCCCCAATGTGTTGTTGTGCCTAGTCTGGCATGGTGGAATTACATTGGCTACAATGGGTTCCTTGCACAGGTACATACATCCATGTGTACAGTATTCTCTGTGTAGTGCATCAACACCAAAGCCTCTGTGTGTGCTATACACAAACATGTGGTGTGTACCACCCAGTACAACTACCATTGTCCACTGTAGAAGGACTGCTAACAGCAGCCACCATGCACTCACCTGTATACCCCACCACCAGACCTATCTGCCGTGTGGCACAGGCAGTAACTGTTATACAGACCTGTGACATGTGTTCACCTGTACCCAGGATATGGCACAACCAAGGTGTCACCACAGTGCCATACCCCTTATGAGATATGACAGCAGACCATCCCCCTGCTAACACATGGACACCTACAACACAAACAGATAACATTATGTAGACCAAAATCACTCAGCGTTAATAGCAGCTATAATGCATCATGGCTGGACAGCTAGACTTCCTGACACATAAGCATAAACTTCACTGCTGACAACATGTTACACAGCAGTACATTGGTGCACTGTAGTACAGTCACCGTGTGCATCAGAACCATATTAGCCTGTCCCTGCATCAATGTTATGGATGACAGGGATGTGGGACAGGTATCATCATATGCACAGGGTGTGTTGCTGGTTTGCCAGAGACCTAGGCTGAGCCATACATTTGACACCATGTGTGTGAGTGAGGGGTTTTAATTATTGATATGGCTGTGGTGATGTGGTGTGTGTAGGTATGGGGTTGCCCTAGCTGTGTTTGTATTGTGTATGAGTATGCATGCACACAGTTCTGCCATGTAGCTGCCCTATACAGGTGTTTGTTGGACAGCTGCAGACCATACCTGGCAGGGTGTACAGTTCACTGCCTCTGGCCATGGACACAAGAACTGTGCCTGCCAGGAGGTCCACGGGCACATCCAGGTACAAGCCATGATATGGTACTCTCCCCTGATGATGTCATATGTCCGCTGTAACCAGGTCCCTCTTGGGACTGGCCAGGGCCACATGCACATGACCTTATGTGGTGTGGTGTGGACAATGCCCCCCTTGCAGTGCTGGAGCTGGTACTGCCACTGTGGGAGCGGTTTGGTGTCCTTGCACATCCATGTCAACCTCCAGCTGTTGGTGTTGCTGGCCTACATCCATGTGGCCATTACACCACTCCTACCACATGCTCAAGTATGGGCAATCCACGGTCAATGAGTCCCACTGTCACACCCCACTGTCTATCCATGACCTCTGTATAATAACGGAGGGCACCTGCAAGATCATGAATGTTGTCAGTAACAGCTGAAAGAGTAGCCCACTGTAGCCTCAGACCCTGTCTGGTGTACTGTTCCATACGTGCCTGTGTTTCCATGACAACCTAAAACATGCATCTGGTGGTACCAGATGTGGCACTTCTGCCAGGAACAAGATGACCAGCAGCCCTCCAATGAGCACACCTGGAAATCTGCCTATGTGGTACCTTGCCGGACATCTGGCTATGGCTGCTGTTTTCAGACACACGTGCTATAGATACCACACTGTCCTGTGCACTGCCACCAACTGCCAACTGCCCCTCTGCTATGGCCACTGGTGATGGGATATCTATAGGCACTGTGACTGTATGTCGGGATGGGGTGGCTAACAGGGGGGTGTCAAATGATGGTGCAGTTTTGGCTTCTGACAACCCCGCCTGTGTCTCAACACACCTGTCATCATTTTCAGTGTCTGTATGAACACCAACATCATATTGCCTGCAGGAGGGACCCTGCCCCACCTCACCACCTGGGAGTGGAAAACAAGAAAAACACTTTAAGACCTGTACATCATTGCTTAACAGTACACACACACACACACACACACACACACACACACACACACACACACACACACACACACACACACACACACACATACATCCTGACATTCCACCGTAATACTTACCTGTCCCTGAGTTTACAGACTGTCCCTAGTTTATTCTCTTAAGTTCCCCATCCTTTGAGACTTGGAAACTTACAGTCATTAATACCAATCATTAACATATCATTCTTCTAATTGCCTAGACAAGTGATCACAAAGCATAACCTGTTACTCCATTACCTCTTTCTTAATTGGAGTCGGTTTTTCAAAGACTCACTGCTGTCATTCAGTTTTCTCCCTGGGTTTGTCCAGACATCTTGAGCATGGTCCTCATATGTTAGGGGCTAATACAGTCACTCAATAATGTCACGCACTGGAGTGTCATACATAACTGTTGTTCAGTAGATGCAAGATCTTTTGCTCTATTAACTTATGTGGACTACAGTAATATTTGGAAACACTCTCTGGTGTTGTCTAGTAATTCCCCAATGCATCTGTAGCACTGCATACATGGGTATTCTTTCACCTTTCTGCTAATTGCAATTATAACAGTATCCCTGGTGTCTAGTTTCCCTCCCAATGCATGTTCCATGCTACAGACCTTATTATACTATCAGCTGTCCTGAGATTACATGTCAGACAAGTATTCCTGTTGTCTCATGTGTCTGTCCATGTCCATCTACTGCACGATTTCAAAGGGAAGTCAAGAGGTATGAATAACCCGACAATCACACGTGCATACATGGACACACACACACACACACACACACACACACACACACACACACACACACACACACACACACACACACACACACACACACACACACACACACACACACACACATATCCTACATACATAAACCTCCCTCCACTCCACCAGATTGCACTTACAGACAAAATAACCCCCACCCCACCCCCCACACACTTACAGGTGAGGTTGCATGAATATATTACACACAGACCTCCCATTGCTCATCTATCAACATGCATTACATATGGCACTCAACAGCATGCAGTGCAGCTATAGTCAATCCATGCTAGCAACATTATACATGTGTGTGATGCTTGGGTTGTGTTAGTAGGTGATGCCCCTTCCCCTGGAACACACTGCACCCATGTACACACTATTGCATGCACCTATTCAGCACCCTGGCATGTACTGTGCACCATACCTCACAGGTGTAAACACCATTGCTGAATGTGTATTACTGTGTCAGTTATGTCTGCTCTGCTGCTCATAGCCCTTATGTGTTTGTCCGACACATACCTGGGATGATATGTGGACAGACGTCATTTGTGAATGCCTGATGTCTGATTTACATATCTCATCATCAGCGATAAATGTATGGCCAAATACAATTACACTGACGGCCTTCAAACCTTACCATGGCTATGGGGAGTGTACACACCCTTGTTGGTATGACGCTCTCTTCCTTGATATGCCATGGGACCACATTATTGCATATGTTTACATTACATGAACCTGATATGTACCATATGACCTGTATAATCAAATGCAGTGTTAAACAAATGTGTTAGTTGTGCAGATGCTAATTGAGATGCATACACTTTGTAGGTGCATATGTGTGCATGTCCTTATCATGATGGTTTGTTGCACCTACTGTTATGTGTACAACAGCATTCAATATTCCTGACAGAGGTATACTAGCATGGGCCATCTGCATTTGCCAGTATTTGGTCAGTTTGCTCTACACATGTTCCCCAACTCCGCATGATTGCAAGGTCAACTCATGTGCACATCCCTTGGAGTTCACACACTGCTGTCACTATTGCTGTGGAGTCAGGGTTATATATGCCACAGTTCCTGAGCCTGACTATGTGCAGATACAGGCATTCATAGCGTCCCGTGGATCCCTACTGCAGTGCACTGTTGTGTCATGATGACACCCCCCCCCACCCTCAGCCTTTCTGCAGATGGTTGACAACTTTGGCCTACACGTGTGTCATTTTGCAGTGTCCCAAACACTGAACACCATGTGTACCAACCTAGTCCCAGCTAATGAATGGAAAACATACAGGTGTACACTGGCACCGGCAAGGTACAGAGGGGGATGATGGACCTGTGATGGGGTGAGGTGTTCATTGTGCAGCACATGTATTTTACTTGATACTGTCTGTAGGTTTCCAACATGGTCTTGGTACACCAGTACACATTGCAATGGATGCCTTTTGGGGACCATTTCTGTTATGCATATGCTACCTGTAGAGAGGCCTGACTGATGTTACCTGTGGTGCAACTGTCCCATCTGATTAACCCATGCGCCACACATATGCAGAGTTTTGGCAATTGCTGACATGGATACTGCACAGCTAGTACTTGCTAGACATTCCTGCAACTCCCTCAGTGTTGTGGCATGTTACTAGGCAGCCTGCATGACCGGTCAGCTACATGTGACATCAACTGTCTTGGATGGACATCTATTTATTTTCTACATTAATCCTGTCCCATACAACCTCACCACATACATGACTGTCTGCACTGTTTGCCATGGTATATGCAATGGTGAGGTATGGCTACATGTCCAACTCCTGGGTGCTACCTGTTGAGTATGGAGTCCACGCCGTGGCATGTAGGATGTGTGCAAGCCATAGTTATCTCTGTTGCAGGTAAGTGGGTACATTTGATGGCCAAACATCTTGGACAGCAGACCATTTCTTGGTGTGACATTGGGGATATGTACTGGTTGGAAGGTCCATTCTCATGAAGAATGCATGCTGTCAGTACCTCAACAGCTGCTTCCACTATATTTTATCTGGAGTGTGTGCACACATATGCTTCAGGTGTTTTTGAAGGTATGTATTCCCCATATTTGGTGTCCTAACATACAATTCCTTATTACACACTCATTGCTCATCAAGACAAAAACAACTTAAACTCAAACTGTAAAAACAAAAGCAAAGGCGGAAAGGTAAAACCACACAAGCAATTTATTGTGAGCGCTTCCGTACAAATATTCTTATGTACTTCTTCAGACATTGTTACCCAGCTAACCATGCCTTAAAAAGACTGAATAATTGAACCAGTTTAGATAGTGAATTGATCATTAACTTGATCAAACATAAATTGAGCACTGTTAAAAAGACATTCTCAAATTGCTGATGAATACATAAACATTTAATTAAAATGAAAATGAGAACGACTAATCTTATAAAATTCACTTCATACTACTATTAAAGAACCATAGTATTTATAAATGTTATTACATCTCTATGTATACCCAAGAGCTTATTTATCAATAAATATTGTTTTTACAAAAAATATAATAAAATAAATATTACATTGAACATGTTTCACCTATCCAATGCCTTTAATTTTAACAGGCATTTGATGGAACATGCTTCATTTAATCCAGGATGAATATGTGCATTAGTCTGCAGTTGCCACATTAATTCACGTTCTTCAAGATTAAGTTGCTATGGGCCACCTCAAAGATTTTTACAAACATGATCAACTACAGTGAATTAAAAGCTGTGTGTCTGAAACTCAGCTATGTGCCTAGTCAGGGCATTTGTACTGATGTTCCTGGTAATATTATAAAGATGTTCATGTATACGTTGTTTAAATGGACACTCAGTTTTACCTAAATAAAAAGCTGAGCAATGTCGGCAAGAAGCCAAATAAACTATACCATGGCTATCACAAGTAAATTGATCCTTGATGAAATATTTAGTCCCTCGAATGAATACAAATGTCGCCGTTTGGACATGCTTGCAATAATTACAACGTCCATATTTGAACATTCCCTGGGCGTGTCTATACTTGACACTAGGGGCTTCGAACAATGTTTTTAAATTTGGACCACATTTAAAAGTTACCAGGGGCCTCAGCCCTACAAGGTTCATGGTCATATGATCCTCTAAGATAAGATCCCAATTGTTAACCAGGATATTCCTAAATTCGGATGCCTTGGTTTAATATTGGGTCAAAAAGCTAGTAGTATAACTTTGCCCTCCTTTCTTATGTATATTTTGGTCATTAAGTGGTAAATCTGGTAAACTCAGGGGTTCCCTGTCTGAAATGTGACCTCTTGACATGATAGGTTTGAAATGTCCTACCTCTCTCTTTAATTTGACCTCACCAATAAGGTGGTCAATAAGAGAAACTGGATAACCACGATTAATGAACATAGTTTTCAAATTTTGACATCCTCCCAAAATGTCATCATCACAAGAAGTCATTCCAGAAGCTCTGACTAACTGACCTTTAACCACCGCTCTCTTTTGGTGGTATCGATGATTACTTTGAAAATGTAGGAAAGAACTGAAATATGTAGGTTTCATGTGAATATGTGTTGCAAACCTGTTAAACATTACATCCTTACAGAGATTAATGTCTAGAAAGGTAATGCTCTGACAACTGAATTGGGAAGTAAATTCCAAAAAGTTCATAAAGGATATCATAGTCTCAACTAAATGGTCTGCAACTCTTGCATCACCTTTAAGGATGAAAAACATATCATCCTGGTACCTAGTGTACCAAGCGACTTTTTCTTTAAAGATTGAATTTTGAAATAAAAATGTTTGATCAAGTTAATGATCAATTCACTCTCTAAATTGGTTCAATTATTCAGTCTTTTTAAGGCATGGGTAGCTAGGTAACAATGTCTGAAGAAGTACATAAGAATATTTGTACGAAAACGTTCACAATAAATTGCTTGTGCGGTCTTACCTTTCTGGCTTTGCTTTTGTTTTTACACTCATTGCTCATGTTAGGACCACATTGCAGGTTGTAAGGGTTGTGAATTACAGTATTGTGATATGCCCTAGTGTAGATCTGTTACAGCTGCCATTGTAATACTGGTATATACACTGTTGTAGTACTGTATAAGGGTGATGTTTCACACATGTCCCTACTGTAGGCCATTTGTCCCACCATTATGTTCATCTCTGTGCACACATTTTGCAATGAGAGGATATTAGTTATATTGCAGGAGTCTAACATACCCTTCAGATACACAATCATGGTGATCACTGTGATGCAGTGCAGTTAACAGCAACAGTACGTGAACATGTACAGCATGCATTATGGGTCGGTGTATTAAATGTGTGCATGGAATATACCATGGCCATAACATGACCAGTGTATTGGCAAACCTGAACAAACACCATACTCATCAGCTACAGGCTGCTGCCCTGGAGGTATACCAGGGTGACCTACATAAGTGTGTGAGAGATGTGATGTCAGTAGCCACAGCTGTGGCATTAGTATAGTGTGGGTGCAGCATTACAGTACATCAGCAGTACAAGCTCACAATACTACAGATTATGCACATCTGTTTATTACTACTACACAGCAACAGACTATATATATTTCATCTCAGATATGCATGATCTAACTGTACAGATGCAGATGGATACGCAACAGTGGTCTACTGACGTGCCCTGTGGCGTTACCTGCATGCTCCTCTACCATTGTGTGAGTAGCACCCACCTCCATTATGCTCTCCGCCAGTTGTTTGTGCAGGTGGGCAGGTGCCCCGAGGCTGGCAAGGAGCTCCTCTACATGTGTCAGGGGGCTGGATGGCATGACCTCCCCATTGCAAGCTGGTCCCCCCCCCTGACTGCAGCTGCATGCCGACGGGCATGGTGAAGTAGATTGGTGCATCAACGTCGGACCTGCTCATAACTACAGTGATGCAGGTCAACATCATTTACCCTGTGGACAAGATCATTCCACAGGGCAGACTGCTCCTGCAGATCATGGGCTGTTCGGCCGAACAATATGTGGTAGTTCTGCGCCAGGTGTGAGATGATGACATCATTCTCCTCCATAGTTCTCAACCTTCCATGTCCAAAATGAGGAACACTAGTCCTCATAATGTGGAACAAATGGGCAAAATGTGGAACACATACTAATGGCTTACTAACAACTTCAACTAGGAAGGTCATTGGATGGTTAAAATATGCTGGTTTTACTTATAAAGAAGATCTTTTAATGAATTAATATTATTAATTTGTATTTACAATGAATTTCACTTAAAAAAATTCCTAACACTGAATGTGTGACAGAGTTTTTCAATGTGGAACTTTGAGGAACTTCAAGGAACATAAACTTTTTAAGACCCCAAATGAGGTACGTTCCTCGTAATGAGGTACGCTTGAGAGGTATGTTCTCCTCAGCTGTATAATTGGGCAAATGGTCCCTCGACATATTGCCTGAAAGACATAAAGATGGAAACAGATCTGAGGACCTCATACTGCATGGTTATCATAATTTTAATACACATCTCTGTCTCCCCCACCATATCTGCAACAACAATCTGATCACACAACTCAGTAGGTATGTCTACAGAATACCTACCGTTGGGACATATATCATATTATATAACACTTTGTGCTATGTGTTTCTAGTCATGTTCCTTGTGGGGACACTATCATTGGTGGCCTGTTATGGACAATGTCACCTGCATGCATTGTAAGGGCCACTATGGTTCCATATATGCATGTGTTCTGTTTGCTATGTGACTGCTGCACATCTGTTGTTTTGTGTTAATGGGGATATATATGCATGCTGTTGGACATGATCCGGGAATGTGGGGACTATTACTACTCACATATATTCTATAACAGTGACACAATAGCATGTTTGGTGAACAGTTGCCAGCAGAACCACCTCTCCCACCTCATCTGGCCATGTTACCAGGCCACATCACATATGGAACCCATCCTGGGACCTCCTCATCTAATGATCCTGCACTACCTTCAGGTGGAACCGTCTCAGGAGATGGTGTACTCCCCCGGGGCGCACACAGTCATGATCCTGTTACTCGAGGTCAGGTCCAGGGTCTGTTGCATAGGGAGCTCCACAGAGACTTGGGGGATGTGCTACAGCACCTTGAGGCCCTCAGTACAAACTCACAGGGTCCACATGCTCCTCTTGCTCAGCCCCAGCCCAGGAACCCTCATGGCCATGGAGCTGACGTTGTGACTGCCCATGAGTAGGGACTTTGGTCCCATTGTTTCCATATGGGGGCTCATGGGCTTCCACATTGCAGATGACACTCCCCATCCAGGGTGTTTACCCACCATGTGTCATATACTGCTCCTGTATGCTGTCTTCTCTATCTTCCAACCCAACCTACCTACACAAATATACCTGCTATCTTTCCCCAAATTACCAATCCAACCTTCACAAACAAAGGCAGTGTGTTCAAAACATGGGGTTCACACCTGACATAACCGTCCATTTTGCACACACTTACTGCTGTGAATATATATATATATATATATATATATATATATATATATATATATATATATGTGCGTGTGTGTGTGTGTGTGTGTGTGTGTGTGTGTGTGTGTGTATTGATATGTGTGATGTTCCCTCACACATATCATGCAGCACTGTCATTCAACAGTAGGGGACATGTATTTATATGCATACGTGTGTGTGTGTGTGTATATATGTAGACATAAACACACACACACACACACACACACACACACACACACATATATATATATATGTGTGTGTGTGTGTGTGTGTGTGTGTGTGTGTGTATTGATATGTGTGATGTTCCCTCACACATATCATGCAGCACTGTCATTCATCAGTAGGAGACATGTATTTATATGCATACGTGTGTGTGTGTTTGTATATATGTAGACATACACACACACACACACACACATATATATATATATATATATATATATATATATATATACATATATATATATTTATATATCTGTGTGTGTGTGTGTGTGTGTGTGTGTGTGTGGGTGTGTGTGTGTGTAGATATATGAGTTGTGTATATGTATATGTATATATATATATATATATTTATATATATATATATATACATATATATATATATATATATATATATATATATATATATATATATATATATATATATATATATGTATTTATGTATATATATATATATATATGTAGGTTCATAGGTTCATAGGTAAGTACTAGGCTATCTGCCCAAGGGCATTTATAAGCCTAGCTAGAATGTGTTGGCTTTCGCCACCCCCTTAGATTAGTTCCCTGTGCCTCTGTCCAGCAGAGCCATTAGTTCCCTGTGCCACTGTCCAGCAGAGCCACTGCAGTGATCCCCGGGGTAAATTTTCTGTTTCCCATCCATCCGTCAAGGTTTCTCTTGAAGAGTGTTAGTGAGGGGCTCTGCCTGATGTATATTGGAATCCTGTTCCAAAGCATGGGGAGTCTCTGGGACAGGAATCTATCCCTCCAGCATGTCCTATTTATCATTGTGGTGAGGTTTAAATCTCTAGAGCATGTGGCTCTCCGGGATTTATTTTTTCTTTAGGTGGAGCATGTCCATCAATTCTGGGTTGGACATGGCCTTGTATGTCAGGCAGAGATCACCTCTGAGTAAGCGGTATGCAACCAAGTACAACTGGAGTTTCTTGAGTCGGGCTGCATAGGGCATTTGTTTGAGGCCAGTGCTCCTTTTGGTGAGGTACTTTTGTGGTCTTTCCAGCTGTTGCAGGTGTCTTGTAAGGTACATCCCAAATGGGGCATTGTATTCTATGATGGGCCTAATGAGTGATGAGTAGAGAGGCACAATAACCTCTTTTGTTCTAGATCCGAACCCTTTTGTAATTAGGTGGGCCCCATAGAAGGATTTTCTAACCACCTTGGCAATATGATTATCAAAGGAGAGATTACTATCTACTTGGGTCCCCAGATCCCTTATTACATTTTCTGTATTTAGGGGACTACCACCTATGGGGTAGCTTGTGAGTACTTCATTTTTTCCAAAGGGGGTGACTATGCACTTTTTGGCATTTAGCTTGAGGCCATGATTTTGACACCAGGTATCCGTCTCAATGAGACCCATCTGGAGGGTGTCTGTATCTGCTAGAGAATCAATTATGGCCCCTAGTTTGCGGTTGTCTGCGAACTTGGTCAGCCATAGTCCTACTATACTTGCCTGTACCTCTGAGAAGTATATACCGAACAGAAGGGGTCCTAGGACTGAGCCTTGGAGGATGCCACTTGTAACCGATTTAGAGTTGGACGTAGAGCCTGCAACTCTCACCTTGTGGGCTCTATTCATGAGCCAGTTGGCAACCCATCTCATGACATAGGAGTTTATTTTTAAGCTGGTGAGCTTGTCTATAATACTAGAATGGGGAATGGTGTTGAAAGCCTTTGTGTGGTCTAGGTAGGCTGTGTGGATCTCCTTTCCCTCATCTAATGCCTTGGTAACCATCTCAAAGAAGTCCACCAGATTTAGGAGGCTTGATCTGCCCTTAACAAAGCCAAACTGGGTAGGGTCCAAGGTTTGGAGGTTCCCAATGTCTCTGTTAATCAGTTCCATGATGATGCGTTCCACAGCCTTGCAGACCAGGCTAGTCAGGCTTATAGGGTGATAGTTCCCGGGGTCTGCTGTGGCTCCACCTTTGTGGAGTGGGATAACTGTTGCTGTGCACCACTCTGTGGGTACATAGCCTGTAGAGAGGCTGAGTTTGAACAGTGTGTTTAAGTGAGGGTTAGTTCATTTTGGAGCTCTTGTAAGACACATCCTGGGACACCGTCCAGTCCCATTGAAGCTGTGTTCTTGGCTTTGGATAGGGCTGTTTTAACCTGTGCATCAGTGATTGATGGGGCCCTACATTCTTCCGGTATGGTTATGGGCCCTTTAGGGGGTGAGGAGGGGGTGAAGTTTGCGCTAAACCTGTCTGCCAGAATGTTGGCAATATCAGTTGGTTCAGTGTATTTTGTGCCATTCTGCACTAACTCAGAGCAGATCTGAGAGCTTCCACTTAGGTTCTTGACATAGCTAAAGAACGCTTTGTGGTTATCTTTGGAGTCATTGATATATATATGTATATATATATATATATATATATATATATATATATATATATAGGGGTCTGTATTTCTGTAGACATACATGTATATATATATATATATATATATATATATATATATATATATATATATATATATATATATATATATATATATATATATATATAGAGAGAGAGAGAGGTATATATATATATATATATATATATATATATATATATATATATATATATATATATATATATATATATATATATATATATATATATGTATATCTATCTATCTATATATATATATATATATATATATATATATATATATCTATCTATACATATATATATATATGTGGGATGCAGTCAGACATCAGGTCCACACTCTCTAACTCTTCTTCCTGCACAGCTGCTCTGTTCAGCCTTGCTGCAATACAGACTGGTGCCACATGTGGCACAGCCTAACATTAGGCGGGTATAAAGGGATAGATTGCACCATGGTAGTGCTTCTGCGGTAGCGTTGTCGCCTCACAACAAGACATTGTCGTGTTCAATTCTCAGCTAGACCGTCTTCTGTGTGGAGGCATGCGTGAATGGGCGTGCCTTCATTGAAGATTGTGCGTCAGGGCTGGTAACTCTGCATGTAAAAATCCACTCCCAAACATTAGTGGACCGGAGTTCCGCTGTGGCGACCCCTAACCAGGATAAGCTGAAAGACACAACATAGGGACAGATTGCAGGTAAGCCTATTACATACCTATGGCATTTGTGCATGCTACATTACACATTAGCATGCCTGTCCTGCAAGTGGTGGGCTCTGGAACTCACGTGTCCATCATAACGGCATTGCTTCCACCACTAGCTATTGGCCACACTAATATACATGTCTTGCATTACACAACACACACTATGATTGCTTACATCTTGTCAGTCAGTGCTGATCTGCACAGTTGACAGGTATGACCCACTGCCCACAGGGACAGACACTATTGTCCATAGCAGTTGTTCAGCTGGACATCATTCCACATCATCTATCCCATTATTATGGACCAAGTACTACATTCATTTACATGCATATATGCTTCACATACCTGTTGTAAGAATGATGTCTCTTATGGATACAATTTGCTGTGTGGATGGCTGGATGGATGCCTGTCTGTTTGCTGTATTTTTTTCCTTTTTTTTTTCTTTCTCTCTCTCTCTCTTGGTCTCTCTCCACTAAATGGATGGAGCTGCTTTGAATAGATTGCAGCATGGATTTTGTAGGTGATGCCCATAATCAGGTGATGGCCTCTGCACCAGTCCACCACTTGCTACCTGCATACAGCCTGCTGTGTAGTACTTCCAGTTACCACTGTCATGGCAACCCACTACTATAAATTCCTATATCACGTGGGCGTGGTCCCTTTACTTTTCCTGTATGGAGGACATCCTTCCTGTGTGTGGGCAGCAGTGTTACAGACAGCAGGTAGCAATAACTCTTACAAGAGGACTTGCATACTCAGGCCAGCTACATATTTGTATAAGGTTCCAGACCTACAGACAGTGTGAGTAGTGTTCTTATATGCATTGTATACCACCAGTGTTACAAGGTTTGTGTGTACATACTAGTTTATCATAGAATGCAGTCTGTCTGCATAGCTCTCAACTGTGGGCCTATCCACATGATGCCAGAGGATTGCCTGTTATGTTTTGTCTGTCCACCACATAGGTCATGTGTCAGATATATCACTGGCATTGTGTCTGTTGAGTGCTATCAGTACATGGCTACATCCATTTGTGTTTCTGACTTTATATTCGTGACTAAGGATATGTTGCAAACTATCCTGTAATACCAACAACTTTCTCAGTGTATTACAACACTATTCCAAATATGACCTTGCATTCCGGCCTCTGTCCTCCACCTATATATACCAGACTTTGTCCATATGACATGCAGTAAGAGGTTGTTATGTAGTGGCCTGCAATTATGTCATGCTGCCATTCCTGCAATCATTCCAGTGATGTTGTGGTCCCCACACATATTGTGGGGTAGGGTCGATATATATGTGGGCTACAGCTGGACAAAACATGTGTGCCCTTCTGCAGTCCAGAGGTCAGTGTATGTAACACTGTTATATGCCCTTGTAAGTCAGTCTATGGGGGAGGGGTATGCACCCTGTATAACCTAGTCTGTTACAGCATGTGAGGGATATCAGTAGTAAGACAACTTAAGGTTTATGGCTGTACATTTTCATACATTTCACCTTGGGAATATTGATGGCCTAGTGCTTACTGTCATAGAGACTGTTCTGTTTGTCAGTGTGATAGTGATGTTTTTAGTTAAGCATTGTTATGTAACAGATACATCCTCATTGTGGTAACTTAATGATTTTCCCCCCTAGGGGTTGAGTACAGACTGTAATTGGAGGCTGCTGAACTATACATCTGCATTACTTACTGTTGATTGATTGTTATCCTCTGGCCCATTCTTTCTTTACTGTTGTACTACTTGAAGGCCTTGGCCTGGACAGCAATATAAGTTATGCTTTTGGATTACTGTATAAAATGATCTGCTTGAGAGTTGCATTACTCAGTTAGTATGTATTTCAAGCACCTAACAGCTATATGACAGGGCATATACAACTGTAATAGTACACAAATAAACATTTCTTATGTATGCAAACCTGTGTGTGGTGTCATATCCTTTGACTTCTCTGTGGGTATATGTTTCATGCAATAATTGTCTTTTGTATGAGTGAATCATACACTGTCCATTTAAAAAGGAGGCAACTGTAGGAATACTGGCTGTTCAATATGCTGTGCACCCTCTAAATATGTATCTTCTTATATATTTATATATATATATATGTGTGTGTATGTGTATATACATATATATCTATATATATGTATATGTATCTGCATATGTGTATGTGTGTATATGTATCTTTGGAATGTTTATTGCTTCCACATTGTACATTCCCTATGGTAGTACGACTGTACTGCATGATATGTTATTGATACCATCCTGACGCGGTAGTGGTGCTGCAGTAGCATTGTCGCCTCACAGCAAGACGTTGTCCCATTCGATTCTCAGCTAGACCGTCTTCTGTGTGAAGGCATGCATGAATGAGCGTGCCTTCGTTGAAGGTTGTGCATCAGGGCTGGTAACTCGGCACATAAAAATCCATTACCAAACATTATCAGACCGGAGTTCAGCTGTGGCGACTCCTAACTGGGATAAGCCAAAAGATACAACAACAACCATCCTGACATCATACAGGTGGGATGGATTACTGTTAATTTCTTGTAGCTATGTTGTGTAATGTCCTGGGTATGGGACGTGCAAGTGTTGGTATTGTGTTGCAAGGCAGATCAGTTTGGCTGTGGGGGAGGCGGTGATAGCAATAATTCAAGAGGTACTTAGATTGGGCCCCCTCATGCCCATTAATGGTGCCTTTCATCATATATGTATTTGTGTTCTCTTTTATATCTATAGATATATATCTGTGTGTATATATATATATATATATATATATATATATATATATATATATATATATATATATATATATACACACATATATATGGTAGACATACATATATATTTATGTGTTTATGTATGTGTGCGTATATATATATATATATATATATATATATATATATACACACACATACAGACACACACATGCACATGCACACATACACACACGCACACGCACACACACACACACACACACACACACACACACACACACACACACATACAAACATATATCTACATGTATAAATATATTTCCTGTACTTTTGAATGACTGTGCTGGATGATATGTTTGTGAAAACATCAGGGATATGTATGTCTGACATGGCATAGTGATAAATCACTTTGGCTATGGTGTGCTGGGTCCTGGGTTTGAGACTTGCAAAGGCTGTTTATTTTGTTGCTGGGCAGAACAAGGGCTGTTGGATACAGAGTGATTAAGGCACTTTTAAACAGTTGTAAGCAGGTTTGCGCAGGTTTGCTTGGGTTTGTGCATTGGTAAGCAATGCTAACTTCCGGTTAAATATGTTTACAGTTAGTTAGCCTCTAGATTGCTTATCCTGTGTAGGCATTGCTTACCCCCATGCAAACAGGCTTAAATCCACTTACTGATGCTTAAAACTGCTTACTTCCATTTACCCCACCCTAATTTCTTTAAAAGAAAAGAAAAATAGTTGATAGGAAAGTGGAGGAAAAGGGGCACAAAGAGGGAAAGACAGTAGGCAAAATATCTAAGGATGTGCAGGACGGGTGTAGGGAAGGTCCATAGCTGCCCATTTCTTCTACAGCAACAGCTGTGCATATACAATGATTTGGAAGTAGATTTGGACACTCATAACCCTGAGAGATGGTTGACGACAACAATAATATGTTGTGAAGCCAATTAGACCAGATTACATGTGTCCAGTAGACATTTGTGTGAAATGGACAACTATGTGTGGGGCGAACTTTTTTTTGGGAACAGATTGCCATTTTTTTTTTTAAGGTGAGAGTGGGATGTTGGGGAGGGATAGTAGGTATATTTGGGGAGGTAGGTTGGGTAGAATAATAGACAAGATAGCATATGGGGTGGTATATGACACATGTGGGGTTAAACACCTTGGATGGGTAGGGGTATTTGGAAGTCAGAAGCCCATAAGCCCCCCAGTGGAAACAGTGGGACTGAGTTCCCCACCCATGGGCAGTTACCACTGCACCTTCATGGCCCCAAAGGTGGTTGTGCTGGGGGCTGGGTAGGAGGGAAAGGTTGACCCTCTAGATGTACCACATGGCCCTCAAGTTGGTGTAGCAGATCTCCAAACTCTCTGTGGAGCTCACTATTCACCAGACCTCGGACCTGATGATGGGTGACAGTATCCTGTCCGTGCCTGCTCCCAGGGGGGTGAGCCCCATCCCCTGAGGTGGTTCCACCCATAGGTGGTGCAGGACCAGCAGACAAGTAGGTCCCAGGGTGGGCCCCAGATGTGCTGGTGCCCAGTGCCATGGCCAGATGAGGTGTGAGTGTTGGGTCCGCTGGGACCTGCCTTCCTAAATGTGCTATGGTGTTTCAATTTTAAAACATATGTGGGTTAGTAATAGTCAACACATTCCAGGATTAGGTATAACAGCATGCACAGATATTCCCATTAACCCAAAACACCAGATATGGAACAGCTGCATGGCAAACAGAACACGTGCATATATAGGTTCATAGGTAGGTACTAGGCTATCTGCCCAAAGGCATTTATAAGCCTAGCCGGAATGTGTTGGCTTTCACCGCCCCCTTAGATTAGTTCTTTGTGCCTTTGTCCAGCAGAGCTATTGAAGTGATCCCTGGGGTAAACTTTCTGTTTCCCATCCACTTGTCAAGGTTTCTCTTGAAGAGGGTTATCGAGGATCTCTGCCTAATGTAGATTGGAATCTTGTTCCAGAGCATGGGAAGTCTCTGGGACAGGAATCTATCCCTCCAGCATGTCCTATTTATTGTTTTGGTGAGGTTTAGATCCCTGGAGTGTGTGGCTCGAGGGTATATGGTTTTCTTTAGGTGGAGCATGTCCATCAATTCTGGGTTGGACATGGCCTTGTATGTCAGGCAGATATCACCTCTGAGTAGGCGGTATGCAACCGAGTACAGCTGGAGTTTCTTCAGTTGAGCTGCATAGGGCATCTGTTTGAGGCCAGTGATCCTCTTGGTGAGGAACGTCTGTGGTCTTTCCAGTTGTTGTAGGTGTCTTGTAAGGTACATCCCAAATAGGGCATTGTACTCTATGATGGATCTGATGAGTGATGCATAGAGGGGCCCAATGACCTTTTTCTATCTGGATGCAAACCCTTTTGTGATTAGGTGGGCCACATAGAAGGATTTTCTAACCACTTTGGCAATGTGGTTATCAAAGGAGAGGTTACTATCTACTTGGATCTCCAGATCCCTTATTACATCTTCCGTATTTAGGGGGCTACCACCTATGTGTGAGTTTGTGGGTACTTTGTTTTTTCCAAAGGGGATGACTATGCACTTTTTGACATTTAGCTTGAGACCATGGTTTTGACACCAGGTATCTGTCTTAGTGAAACCCATTTGGAGGATGTCTGTGTCAGCTGGAGAGTCAATTATAGCCCCTAGTTTGCAGTCGCCTGTGAACTTGGTGAGCCATAGTCCTCCTGTGTTTGCCTGTACTTCTGAGAAGTATATGCCGAACAGGAGGTGTCTTGGGAACTGAGCCCTGGGGAATGCCACTTGTAACCAGTTTAGAGTCAGACCTAACTCCTGCAACTCTTACCATGTGGGTTCTGTCCGTGAGCCAGTTGGCAACCCATCTCATGACGTAGGAGTTTATGTTCAGGCTGGTGAGCTTGTCTATGATACCTGAGTGGGGAATGGTGTTGAAGGCCTTTGTGAGGTCTAGATAGGCTGTGTGGACCACCTTTCCCTCGTCTATAGCCTTGGTAACTGTCTCAAAGAAGTCCACCAGATTTAGGAGGCATGATCTGCCCTTAACAAAGCTGAACTGGGTTGGGTCCAGTGTATGGAGGTTTCCAATGTCTCTGTTAATGAGATCCATGATGATGCGCTCCATAGCATTGCAGACCAAGCTAGTCAGGCTTATAGGGCGATAGTTCCCAGGGTCCATTGTGGCTCCACCTTTGTGGAACGGAATAACCATTGCTGTGCGCCACTCTGTGGGCACATAGTCTGTGGAGAGGCTGAGTTTAAACATTGTGTTTAGGTAAGGGGTTAATTAATCTTTGAGCTGATGTAGGACACATCCTGGGACACTGTCCGGTCCCATTGATGCTGTGTTTTTGGCTTTGGAGAGGACTGTTTTAACCTGAGTGTCTGTGATTTCAGGGGCACTACATTCTTCTGGTATGCCCTTTTGGGGGTGAGAGGGGGTGAAGTTTGCAATGAACCTGTCTGCCAGGATGTTGGCTATATCGGTCGGTTCAGTGTATTTTGTGCCATTCTGCACTAACTCCGAGCAGATTTGAGAATTGTCACTTAGATTCTTGACATAGCTAAAGAATGCCTTGTGGTTATCTTTGGAGTCCATGGCAATTTTTCTTTTGAAGCTAGCCTTGGATGATTTTATGAGGGAATGCAGTTTCTTGCTGCTACTGATCAGGGATGTCTTTCCTTCTTGGGATTTTACTCTTTTCTGTACTAGTTTCCTCCTTCTATTGTATAGTTTGTTAATGCAGGGGTCCACCAGATTGGTTTCCTTTTCTTGGAGGAGTAAGTCTTGGTTTTGTTTGGGATAGCACGATCCATGCATTCTTGTAGGTGCCCATAGAGTGGCCTTTACAACACCATGCAGGTACATTGATGGCAGCATGCCACCAATGTGGGAGTGTTTTAACATGGCACATGCATAGAAACAAACTTCAATATTTATCAAACACTAGGACATATGTCCCAACAGTAGATTTAATTGTACACATACCGATTGAGTTGTGTATTTAGTTTATTGTTGCAGATATGGTGAGTGGGGAGTAAGATGACAGTTAACAACTTGTATATCCCTGTAGGTCTCATTACTTTCCTAGTCAGTGCTGTGATCTCTATGTTACAGGTATTATTACACTACCCTATGGCCTTAGTTTGGACAGTGGTATGGATGTAGACAACTGTATACATGAACTGTGTTTTACCTGCAGTATACACCTCTTACTTGACATCCCTGTGGAGGTATTGTTTGTTAACACTACCTGACTGTTTCTATGCATATTCCCAGATTCCAGGTTGATGTTATGCACATACCTCTCCATCTCTTATTCACACACTCTGGGCAAGTTGCTACAATGACAGGTGTGTTTTCATGGACATTTTCCAAATAGTTGCAGGCCTGACAGTTAGCTATATGACATTAAATTCTGCCTAAATGTCAGAGATTATAACACTGATATGCCAGGGGGACAGGGTAACAGGCAGCAGATATGGGCCAATTATCGGGACAGATCTGTACATTTGAAGAGTATGATTCTGCATACAGCTTACTACCACTCCCAGTATTGAAACATGGCTGTGTCTGCTAAAAATAAAACAGTGTACATCACAGTTGAGTGTACTATATAGATATTGCTGTGTATCTTTTCTTTGAATTCTGTCTAAGTCTCCTGTGGTTTTACAATCTGACCTTGTAATTACAACACTCATACAGGGTTTCCTAGACAGTTTTATTATGTAGCATTGTGTTGGTGACAGTGATGAGTAATACCCTATTAGTCAGAGATACTGCAACACTAACACTGCCATACAATACCAGACTAAACAGTACCAGTCCAGGATTTCAATCTTTTATTTCTAAGCATAATTTTCATAGCTGACAGACCTGTGGGGGGGGGGGGTTGTTAACCCTACCTGAATGTTGCCACACTTATTAAAAGATTCCACATTATTATTATGCACATACATCTCACTCTGTTACTGCACACACTCTGGTCATAGCTTCACAATATGGGGGTGGAGTTGGGACATACTTTGCTTATTACTCTCATAACACTTTGGTGAGTTGCTAGAGTGACAGGTTTGTTCTTATTTATTATTTATTTTACATTTGTTAACTGGGTTAGTCCACTGGAAACAGGTCCATTTTCAGTGGAGGCCCAGGGAGAAAAGCTACACACACACATGAATAACATGTAACAAAAACTACAAAGTTTACAAAGTATTTTAGATACAAAATGCAGTGAGCCTTAATTAAAAATAGCATATTCATACACAGCAGTCACAATTAGTGAAAACAGAGAAATCTTACAATAATAGTTTCATAAGTCTAAAGAGATGTATTTAATGACTTCAATCATTGCTGGAGGGAGTCATGTGTAAACCAACAACTGGTTAAATGTTATTGAGGTCTAAACCATAACAATCTATTTCATTATATTGTATGTATTCCTACAGTGATAGAATATAGAACTATCTGTTCCTCTTGAGGTGTGAGATAGTTAAGGTGGTGTAGGATCTAACATAGTGGAGGGTCTAGCTTTGTGAAGTGCAAGAGCATAGCCAGTTATTAGTGAGATGCAGTTTTAATGCTTTTTTGAACTTTATGAAGGATGTCATAGTAGTTATGTTATAGGGTAGAGCATTCCATATTTTGGATACATAATTAGAAAAGAGGGCATCACCTGCTGTATTATTTGACTTAGTTACTGTGAGAATAAGTTTGTTACTGAAGCGAAGAGTTCTGTTATTGGTGTGGAGGTGAAGTAGGCTTTGCAATGCAGGTTTTTTTTCTGGTTGATATAAAATTTTATGGGCCAGAGAGAGTTGGTTGTAGAGCAGGAGTTGGGGAAGTTCCAGCCAGTTGAGCAGCTTCAAGGATGAGCAGTGGTGAGATCTAAATGGGGACTCGGAGGCAAATCTAGCTATTTTGTTATAGCAGGAGTCAAGCTTGGCTAAGTCTGCTTTTCTAAGGTTGGTTAGAATAGGTGAGGCATAGAGGAGGGTAGAAATAAGGTGAGTGTGAGATATAGTAGCTTTTATTTTTTGGGTAATGAATTGTCTATTTCTATAGAGGGTGCCTAGTTTTTTTGAGAACTTTCTTGATGGTCTGGGAAATATGAATATCAAATCTTAGACTGTTATCAATCTCAATGCCCAGGAGTTTGGTGTGCTCTGTGGGAGAGATAGTAGTTTTGTTACTGGACATGATATTAAAGGTAGAAGTTGATAAGGTGGACCTAGGTGGTATAAAGAGTAGTAGTTTGGTTTTAGCAGGGTTTAGGATGAGTTGGATATTGGATAGCCATGTTTCTATAGAGAGGAAAGATTCCTGAGTTAATGCGTGAAGTTTCTGTAGTGAGGAAGCTGCACAAATTAATGTAGACTCATCAGCATATTGGATGACAGATGCTTTGGGAGTGGAGGAATGAAGCTTATTGGTATAGAGGGTGAACAGCAGAGGGCCTAAAATAGAACACCAGGGAACACCAAGATTAACTGGGAGAAGACTGCTTGCTGATGGCCAGCTAAATAGCTCTGAAACCAGGATATGGCAGGAAGAGAAAGTCCTAATTCGGACAGTTCTTTGATAAGAATGTCATGTCTAATCATATCAAAGGCCTTTGAGAGGTCAAGAAAAGTGGCAGAAACAAATTTGCCAGCATTTCTATGAGAGTTTACTGTATTGGAGAAGGACAATAAGGCAGTGGTGGTATTATGGAAGTGTCAGAAGCCATGCTGGGTGTTTTATAAGAGCTTATGTGTGTGCAAGTAGTGAATCATTTGGAAGTGTATGCACTTTTGAAGGATTTTTGCTAGAGGGGATAGAATTGCTATAGGTCGATAGTTTGCAAGCTCTGTGGAGTTACCTCCTTTATGTAGGGGGATTATGTGAGATATTTTCCATATCTCTGTGACGGTGGCTTCTGAGAGGGATCTGTTAATTAGAATGGCTATAGGGTAGGCCACTGCATCAGCAGCAATCTTTATGAATTCCCCTGGTAATTTGTCAGCAGCCAGAGTAGTGGGCTTAAGTTTTTTTAGGTACTTTTTTATCGTGTCTAGAGACCAACTGGAATTTGAAGGAGCTATTCCTTATGGGAGTAGTAATGGGTTCAGAGGAAGGGTGTGTGTGTTGATTTTTCTGTTGGTTGGCTATGGTCAGTATTGTTTCAGTAAATTATTTATTAAATTGAGTGGGAATGCTGTCAGAGTTATTTACTATGGTGGGAGAGGGGGTACAAGTTTTGCCTGGTAGTAGTAATTTGTTAATGGCTGCCCAAAAGGTTTGAGAGCTATTTTGGTGCTTGATTTGAAGATTGGAGTAGTAATTAATTTTGTCAAGTTTTACTAGTTTTTTAGCTTTATTCCTAAGCTCCTGATATTTTTTGTTTTGCAGCTGGGGACTTAACAGTCTTCCAGTGATCCCATGCTTTATCTCTAGCTTTGAGGAGGGCTTTGGTCAGCTGGGGACTTAACAGTTTTCCAGTGATCCCATGCTTTATCTCTAGCTTTGAGGAGGGCTTTGGTCAGCTGGGGACTTAACAGTCTTCCAGTGATCCCATGCTTTATCTCTAGCTTTGAGGAGGGCTTTGGTCAGCTGGGGACTTAACAGTTTTCCAGTGATCCCTTACTTTATCTCTAGCTTTGAGGAGGGCTTTGGTTTGTTTGGTAAGCCATAGAGTGGGATTAGATCTGGTTCTTATGGTTCTATGAGGGGCGTGAAGATCTACTACAGTTATGAATTTGTTATTAAAGTAAGTAACTGCGCACTTAATTCCAGGTATTTCAGGGGTGCCCAATTGCAATGTTTTAGTTCTACTGCGAAATCAGTGGGGTTAAATTTCTTTTTCTTTCTAATAAAATGATAGACTGTACCTTTGGGATTATGATTGCATTTTTGTAGAAGGAAGGTTGGCATATGGTCACTTAGACCATCGGGGAGGCAACCTGCAAGAGAGGGGTGGCTAGGTTTATTAGTCAGAATCCAGTCAAGAATTGATTCTGTTAGTTGTCATGTCAATTCTTGATGTAGTTTAGATGGCTTGGATAAAGCCATGGAGATTAATATGATTTGTTGGGGTGGAAGAATTACAGGATAGCCAATCTATATTAAAATCACCCAGAATGATGGTTTCATTTTGGAGAGAGAAACAGGACCAATGGAGCAGATTTTCTAGAGTTGGTATATTGTTACAGGGAGGTATATAGTATCCAATTATGTTTATTAGTTTTTTGGAGTTGAGTTGCAGTTGGGTATACAATATTTCTGCATTGTCAACAGAGGGATATTGTATACTTAGTATTTGCATTGTAAGATGGTTCTTAAATAATATAGCAATCCCACCACCTTTTTTGTCCAGTCTATCCTTCCTTAGTATATTGTATCCTGGGGGAATAATTTCATTGTTGTTGATATATGGCTTTAGCCAAGTCTCAGTTATAACCACTATGTCTGGTAGGTATAGAGAAAGACAGGCGTGCAGGACATGGATTTTGTTGGGGATACTTCTACAGTTTATATTTAGAAACAGTAGGTCAGCGGTTTTCCTAGGAAGTTGATTTAGACTATTGGGGAGAAGGGGAATTTTCAAGGGGGGTAGGTTTGCAGTAGTTGTTGGTCCAAGGTTGGGATGAATATCCCCTGGGTGAGATAATTTAGAGGCAATGTAGAGAATGGACTGCAAGAGGTTTGTGATTTGTCTGTTGAATTTTATGGAGGGTTGATTATATTTGAGGTGAGGTACTATTTTAAAGCATGAGTAGTCGGTGGGTGATGGGTAAGGATAGAGGAAGGGATAGAGAAGTAAAATTGAATGTACTTATGATGAGAGGCAGCAGTACCTGAATAATGTGGGGTTACCTGTAGGTGGGTATGGTAAGAGGTGAGGATAGAAAGTGTAAGTAGTACAATTATGGAAGTAATATGTATTAGTAACATGTTAATAAGATGAGTGGATTCTGACAGTTATGATGTTTGACAATCAGATGTATGTCATTATTTGCTGCCTAAACTTCTGGGATCATCCCACTGATTTGCCAGGGGGACAGGTTGACAGTCAGGGGACTTATGCCAATTATCTGGACTTTCTGACATTATATGTACAGTTGTGGGGTATGATTCTGCATACAGCTTACTACCACTCCCAGGATTCGAACCCTGGCTGTGTATGCTAAAAAAACAACACTTCAGGTCTCAGTTGAGTGTGCTATTTGGATTATGTTGTCTATCTTTTCACTGTTTTCTGTCTAAGTCTCTCAGTTGTACAATATGACCTTGTGATTACAACAGTCATATACAGACATTCTTGCACATTTTATTTATGTAGCACAGTGTGCGTTACAGTGCTTAATACAACAGTACTATTAAGAGATTGCAACACTACATTACCATATGATACCAGAGTAAACACAAGCAGTTCAGTAGTTAGACCTTTATTGCCAGGCTGTTAACCTTTTATTTACATATAACCTATATGAGACTCTTCCTGCCATGTTGTCTGATTTATTCAGTACATGCCGTACATAATACAGGTTTTATACTGGCAATTAACTTTCTACTACTTTTAGATTTATATCTTATGACAGTACAGTATTACTAACCTGCCTCGCAATGCAGGCTCTGCAGCCTACAGGCATGGGCTTCCCAATTCACAGCCTGCTCACCTGCCACTATCAAAGACATAAGAGGAATATTTAGCCATACATATCCATAATATACATGAGGTGGCAATTATTAAACAGGTAGTAGAATGATACTTACACACGGCTGGGACATCACCCGTCTGCCTAGCCTCTTGGATCCACTGATCCAAAAGCTCCCTCTTTCTCTGTTTCAGGTCAGCATAGTGATGCCTGACCTGCTCACCAGTTCGAGGCATGCCAGTGGTACTGATGAAGTCACGAGTGAGACGGTCCCAGGCTTCCACCTTTATATTTGGAACCCTGGTACTGGCCCTGCAGCAGTCTATGGTTATGGTCTTTAACAAGGAGTCCTGCCATGACTTTGCACTCCTGGATGCCCCAGTGCTGTGGCTGAAAGCACAATACTTCACCCACACCAGCCATAGTGCCTAGAGGAGGAGGCTGCAACCAGTTAAGATATGTATTCCCACCTGTGGGGTTTAAATAGGGCTGATTTCCTGCACTTTGCCATGATTGGGCAGTTTTGAAAATGCTAAGCTATGGGCAAACATGCTTACTTAAGGATGACATTGCTTAAAGGGATATACCAATGGGCAAACTGATTTAGCTGGTCTACACATTGCTTACACCTAGTAAGCAGAGGTGTGCAATGCTTAGTGTTGCTTAATTTTAAATGTGCACACTATTTGCTGTTTGGCATTGATTTATCATTCATCACATGTTATATATTTGTTTGGTATCCATGAGTCATGTGTATGTACACTGTATTGGGTCCTTGGGTTTATTGGGGGATTTCAACATTTTATTGCAATGACGCCTCACATCTGGACTTAATGCAGTACTCCAGTTCACATATTTATGTTATATACTAGGTTATCCAACATAAAACAGTATATAGATTCCTTTCACTTGTAAATTTAGATTTTGCTATAGTGAGGATCTGTTTGGGGATACCTAAATCATATGTACTGCTGTGATGGCTTACTAGTTAACTGCTGTGACTATAGTGTACAGGGCCCTGGGTTCAAGACCAGCAAGGACTGTTTATTTTGTTGCTGGACAGAACAGTGGCTGTTGGATACAGAGTGATTACGGCACTTTTAAGCAGTTGTAAGCAGGTTTGCGTGGGTTTGAGTGACAGTAAGCAGTGCTAACTTCCAGTTAAATATGCTTACAGGGAGTTAGCTTCAATATAGCTTAACCTGTGTGCGCATTGCTTATCCCCATGCAAATGGGCTTAAACCCGCTTACTACTGCTTAAAAGTGCTTACTCCTGCTTACCCCCACACTAATTTAGACAAAAATGTAACATGGCTCTTGGGAAAGTGGTGGATTTGGACACTCTATGGATTTATCATTCATTACACATTATACTTTCAATTTGTATCCCTGATTCATGTGTACGTATACTGTATGAGGCACTTGTGTTTATCTGTTGATTTTACCACATTATTACAATGACACCTCACATGTGCATTTAATGCAGTACTCCAGTTCACGACTATATGTTATTTAGTAGGTTATTCAGCAAAATAAAGTTCATAAAGTGATTTCACATGGAAAATGGAATTTACTACAGTGAGAATCGAACTGGGAATGACTGCTTGCAAAGCAAACGCTCTGACCACTACACTATTGTAGTACTGCTTCAATTGCATGCATCTTCTTGTGCCATTTAAGCTACAGTATGTGTAGCTAAGCAATGGGCAAACCCGCACACCTATGGTTAAACTTAATATGTTAAAAAAAACTATTTCTACTGCTAATTTCTCTTGGAAGGGACAGGTGTCACTTATTGCTGTGGATTCATGGGTGCATCTGCACATTTGGCAGACATCCTAGCAACCCCCATACCTCTTAGCCTCTTTAGGCACACGATCTGGACAAAGCTTGACAAATTGTCGAACTACGGACATATTTTTGTTATTGCTGTTATAAACTTGGGACAGTTGCTAGGGTAACAGGATTTGTTTTAATATACATTTTATCATGGATTTGAAGTCAGACACTGAAATGTATGCGTTATTTACCAACTTCAATGCTGAGATCATCCCAGTGATTTGCCAGGACAATTGGAGTGCTGTATGGCCGTGACATATGGACATTCTGTGATGATTTGTACAGTTGGGAGGTATGCAGCTTCCTATGAGCATTCTCACTCATTATTATTGCCAGGCGGCACTTCCTGCCTGCAGGGGCATGTGTATTATGAGAGATCTGCTCTCAGACATACCCCCTGCACTCGTCCACGCTCCATATCCGTTTAGGAGCAGAGGCAGCACGCCTTCATTATTATGCATGGCACGCTGCTGTGCTGCTCTTAAATGGAAGTTTCCATCCAGAAATAAGCTATTCCTGCAAGGAACCTTACTGAATCCTGGGGAGAGTGTTTATAACAAAAGATCTTACCAGAAAAATAAGCAAAATTAAAACACTCACTTGCCCCTACTCAGACCATAATGCAATAACTTTTGAAACAGATTTCAACTTTAAGAGAAAACTTACAAACATAAGAATTCCAGCCTATATAGCAAGTCTTAAAGAGTTTTAGCAATAGTATACTGCAAAGAAGCAAGCATTTCTAGATTTTAAACCTCACAGACAAGGTAACAGATGAGGTAGCAGACATATATATATATATATATATATATATATATATATATATATACATATATATATATATATATATATATATATATATATATATATATATATATATATAGGATGCAATGAAAGAATATTTACATGGGACGGCGGTAGCCTAGTATAAAAACAAACAAAAGCTTTGGAATAAAGAACTGGCAGAACTACAAACTAAAATAGACAAAATTAAATTAGATAGTCATAAAGGCAGCTAAGCTTCAGAAAAAGAATTAGAAGACTGCAACAAAAAATACTTAGAGATATTGAACCATAAAACAACAATTAATCTAGAGAAGGTCAAACTATGCACTTACTCTATGAATCCAAAATAATCAAAGGAGAATAGCTAACAGGATGAAAAGAATGATAAAGGCAAATCAGATAAAAGAAATATTCATTATAGACACACACAAAAAACGTATCAGATTTAGGAGGAATTCGAGAAGCCTTTAGAGTGTATTTTAATAAATTCAATAGTCAAGAAAATAAAGTGGAATCAAGTGAAGCACTTAGAAAATTCCTTAAGGAAAATATAAGACTAAGACAATCAGATGAACACAGAAAAATAATAGATAAGGATATAACTATGGCAGAAATTAAAGCACAAATCAAGAAACTAAAATTAAACAAAGCCCCAGGTAATGATAATATGGCACCAGTAATGTTTTGCCATTACTGATGGAGAACAATCAAACAAGAGTCATTAAAAACAGAAATACATATGATAATATAAAGAGAATTTCATAACAAAAAAAAAATGAATGTCATTTGCCTAGACATTAACAGTGCATTTGGCTTGTACTTGAAAAATTTTACCTCATTAATAAGGTTTCTTTATGATAAATCTTCAGCATACATAAAAATAGGATCCTGTTTGTCTGAGCCTATTACCATTACAAAAGGTGCAAAACAGGGTTGTCCACTTTCCCCTTTGTTATTCACATTAGTAATAGAACGATTAGCAAATTTCATATGTTCAAACCCAAACATTCAAGGAATTCAACTAGATACTGATCTTGAGTTAAAGATTCAACTATTTGCAGATGACAATATGTTGACTTTAAAACATGATAACAACACATTAAAAGAACTATTGAAAGCAACAAAACAGTTTAAGAAGATTTCTGGACTATCATTTAATGAAATAAAACCAATATCTTACTAATAAATATGGACAAAGAAGTATTAAATAAAAAGAATATCTTAAATATCTACCTAAAAATGATATAATCAAATACTTAGGAGTTAAAATTACAAATGACATAGATACAACAGTACAACTCAACTATAAAGAGATTTTAGGTAATATCAAAGAACTCATACACAAATTGAGTAAGCTATTTTTTTACCATGGAGGAAAGATTATATATAATTAAAATGATTATATTCCTGAAAATTCTGTATTTTATACAAGCTTGTTCGCTACCTCCACCTAAATCTTATTTAAAACAATTTGAGGGGTTAATAACAAAATTCCTATGGTACCCTAAAAAAACTAGAGTTGTTCTAAGACATCATTTTGACAAATGGGAAGAAGGTGGAACAGGCTTACCAGATTTGGAAGGATATATACAATTATCAGCTTTAAAAACAGTTTCTCTATGGTTAAACAAAAAGTATACTTCCAAATGGAAACTAGTGCATGAAGGAAATCTGATTAAAAAACACTCATGATACAATAAAAAAACCTATTGAATCAGTACCGAATAGCTTACTTTGGTTACTGAAGGAATATATGGTAGCAGAGAAACACAACAATATAAATTCTGAATATATTACCAATTCCCTGAAGACTTTTATGCACTTTGTAAACAAAAATTCAGATATAAAAGCATGGTCTTTTTTCATATTCCCAATAGCATATACACAAAATGATATAACTCAGGACTCAATAGCAGTTAAAACACTTGGTAAGAAAGGTCTAATTTACTGGCATCAGTTGATAAACACTAATAAAGTACTAATTATAGAGCAAATTATAAGTGAGTTCAACCTTGAAAATAACATGTGGTTAACACTGCAGGGATTAAGACAAACAGTTTTAAACCACCAGGCAATAATGCTGAAGTCTGTTAGGGAAAAGTTTCCTAGGTTCATAGAG